>NC_061117.1:143578435-143742659 GCF_002878395.1 Capsicum annuum | reverse complement strand
TAGAGATGTGGGCCTCACACAATTTAACTGAATCAACTCTCAAACCCTCAGAACACAAATACAACCTTCATGACTCAAAATACCCTCCAAATATATGGTATATCTCTTGGATTCACCACTCAAAACCTAATCATGGATGGCACAGAGTTTTATATCCTCAAACTGATGACTCCAAATCTACTCAAATAAGGTAGATCTCGCCTCAACACTAGCAAGAATCCTCCTGGGTTAGAAATATCATGTCGCACCATCAAGTTGGCTAAGGACTGGATGTCCCACATCAATGACCTCTAAGAAACTGAGATAAAAGTCAAGCTACCCATACTTTCCACCTTTCATCGCAAGACGGACCTACTATGTTCGGCTTGCCCTGATGATATAGACTAGAGATCTCATGATCCTTAAGCAATTCCATCTACCTACGCTGCCTAGAATTAAGCTCGCTCTGGGTTATAAGATTTTAAAGATTACGATTATCGATGTAGATCTCACAATGCATGCCATAAAGATAATTCCTACAAATCTTAAGCGCAAAAACTACCACCGCCAACTCTAAATCATGAGTGTTGTAGTTGCGCTCGTGCACCTTCAACTACCTCGACAGATGAGCAATAACTTAACCCTATTGCATCAACACATAACCCAAACTAACAACTGAAACATCACAATATACAGTCATCGCCCACCCTCAACATGAAGAGCCAATATAGGAGATGAAATAAGAAATTCCTTGATCTTCTGAAAGCTCATCTCACACTCTTTGGACCACTAGTAAGGAACCTCCTTCTAGGTTAATCAACCATCAATGCTTCAGTAATAGCAAAACCCTCAATGAAATACCTATAGTAGCTATCCAAAACAATGAACCTATGAACCTCAGATGGACATATAGAACTTTCCCATTCACGAATAACTTTAGTCTTTACTGGATCCACCATAATCTTATCCTTAGACACCACATATCAATGTCACCGACTCGAGCCAGAACTCACACGTTGAGAATTTGGAACAAATACTTTGATCTCTCAAAATCTAGAGCATAATTCTTAATACTGCATATGGATGTCTCTACTCCTCAAATTCATAAGGATGCCATCAATGAACACAATCATGAAGGAATCTAAATACGGCTTGAACATGTAGTTCATAAAATCTATGAATACAGTTAGGGCGTTGGTCAACACTAAAGACTTTACCAGGAACTTATAATGAGCATAATGAGTCCTAAAGTCTATCTTTGGGAAGTCCTCAGCACAAATCCTCAAGTGATTGTAACCAAACATCAAGTCAATCTTAGAGTACATCACTGCTCCATGAAGCTGGTTAAAAAAATCATCAAGGTGAGGCATAGGATACATGTTCTTCACTATCACCTCACTAAGTTGCCTATTGTCAATACACATAAACAAGGAATCGTCCTTATTTTTTATGAACAAGACAGGAGCACCCTAAGGAGATATGCTCAGTCTAATGAAACCCTTAGCCAAAAAGTCTTAAAATTGAGAATTCAACTCCTTATGCTCAACAGATCCATATGATAAGCTGTCATAGAAATAGGTCGAGTGCGTAGCTCAAGATCAATAACAAACTCAATATCACGCTTAGGAGAATGACCAGGTAGATCGACGGAAAAAATATCAGAAAACTTATAGACTATAGGAACAATGTCTAATGAGGGACTCTCCATACTAACATCACAAATATAAGCGAGATAAGACTCGAAACCCCTCAAAATAAGTCTCCTAGCATGAACACAAGAAATAATCCCCATTAACTTATAGATAATAGATCCCTGGCACATAACCAGGGGTATGTCAGGCATTTCTAAGTTAACGCTCTTAGCAAAATAATCCAAGACCTCTTGTTAGGGGGATAACCAGTCCATGCAAAGGATCACATCAAAATCTACCATGTCTAATAAAATAAGATCATCTTGAGTATCAAACTCTCAAAAAGTCAAAACACATGATCTATAAAATTGATCCACTAATAAAGAATGACCCATGGTAGATAATGCATAACAACAAACATAAAGAATCCTAAGATAACTCTAACCATAAGGCATAATAAGAATATACATAAGAATAGTGGATACCAATCAAATAAGTAAAGGGTCAGCTAATGGTGCACTAATATTGTACTTATAATAACAACATCTTAAGACTTTGCCTCAAGTCTAGTAGGTACGACATAAAACTGACCACGCCTACCACCAGGCAGGGATCCTTACTGATTTTCTATCCTACCTTCCTGAGGACCTTCACAATCACCTTGGGGACTACCCGAAGACCATGCATACCACCTCTATTAGGGGAGTTATTGACCTAATTTATGAAATACTCTGAGATATAAGCACCACCACTCCACAACTAGGGCTTTCTCTTAAAAATGGCCAAAGGCTCCACAATCATAACATGCCCTAGATGTTGTCCTAAATTTAGAAGATCTGACTGCCCTGCAGTAACCACCATGGCTAGAATACCCAAAAGATGATCCCCTTGGAAGTTGTCCGCTATTCTGGCCAAGATGATTACTGTAACTAGACTAGCCTCCATCAGTGATCTAAAGTGCAACATGAATGAGTCTACTATACTAACCTTAATAATGATATGGTTGATGTGGAGGGTACTTAGCCTAAGAACCATTGCCTTTGAACTATGAGCCATTATGGCTTACACTAAAACTACCCTGGTATCGCAGACTCTTATCACTGCCTCATTGGGCCTCATGATGCATCTCCTTAATAACATATGTGTGATTAAAAACCTCAAAAAAAGATTTACCAGTAGCAACCAAACTCTATGTTGTCATGCAAAAAAGAAGTCTCAACCCCTAAATAAAGCACTAAACCTGCTCATACTCAGTCGGCAAGGTAGATATAGCATGCCTAGGCAACTCATAACACCAATCATCTTACTCTACAATAGTTATAGAGCCCTGCTCCAACCTTGAGAACTTGTCTCTCAAATGATATTTAAGACTGTGAGGCATATAATTTTCAAAGAAAATCTTAAAAAACTAAATCCACATCAAAGAGGAGATCTAGCTGTCCTGGAATCAAGATAACCTCTCCACCAGTGTCGCGATGCCAAATCCAAATGAAAAGTAGTGTCTTCTATGCCAAGATTCTCAAATGGACCTAAATTATGGAGCCCATTCGAACGAGCAACAAAGACCACATAAACATCCTCACATGGTGCACCGAAAAACCTAGCTAGAGTCAAACTCAAGAACCTAACTAGAATGCTCTACTCCTTAATAGATATGTGAAGCTGGGAAACTATCGGATGGGAAACATTTAGCTGTGCTACCATCGGCTCTAGAGGGACCTTACTCTGGGAGTTTTAGCTACAGGTTGCGCTCATGCGTTAGTACCACTCTGATCTGCAGACTGCGCGCCATTAGATGGTGCATTACCAACTAATCCCAAGAGTTGAATCAATGTATCCTTGAGTAATAAAGAAGAAATAAACCCTGGTAGAGCCTGGGCTGGTCCCGATCCCACCATTGGCTGGGGTAAAGAAATCTCTAGTACAAGCATAGAAATAGGATGAGGTGAAGGACCCATAGCTAGGTCTATGGTTAGGGCTGTATCTCTTAGTTGTACTTGACCTCTAGGTCATCCAAAAACTGTGATAGGATCCATAGTCATGGACTTGAGGTCTTTGTCCGCATGAGGCCACACTATCAAAATGATAATCTACTCATTAATACGAAAATAATGGTACCTATGTTACATTTGTATGCTTTGGGTCTAAAATTACATTAAAATCTCATATGGATTCCACTTGTGGGATCGCGCTTTCAGAACCCTCAGCATGTCTCTCTATGATCAATAAATATTTACCCTTAAAAATGGATAAATTATGAGCTCATATGGTGCTAAAAGTATCCCAACAATAAAATAGGGATTTTGGGAAATAATTGATAAATTAACTATGAAACTAATGCAAACTTATCAAGATTTTAATGAAAAAAATGAGAAATCCGAGCTTACAATCACCCTAAAATCACCTTATAATGTTTCTCCCAACTATCCACACTCTATAGGGTTTTCGCTCTTAACACTTGTGGGAAAAATGGGGAGAAAATTGAGTAGATGGGGGATTTAACGTCTCCCAAATGCCTCTTAAGCGAAGACTTAGCTACTTAAGAAGTCACCACAAAAGAATCCAAGTGCCGCTAAAGCGGTACCCATCGAGTTCTTGACATACCTCTTAAGATGATTGTCAGTGCTAAAGTGGCTTGCTGGGAAGGCCAGGGTCACTTAAGTGGCCTCCACGAAAGATCCCAAAGGGGCGCTTTAGCGGATGCACCAGCTGATACTTAGAATTCTTCGAAGTCCCCACAGGCCCCTTCGGATTTATTCAGAATCCTATATATGCATGCAAGATATACTACCTAATCAAATTCGATATTCCAGGCTCAATGGTTCATTCAAAATTTGTATCCAACGTCATTTTGACAAAAAATGGACCCTACACCCATGGGCCATTATTATAATTTTATGTCCAATAGCTTGGAATGAGTCTAGAAGCTTCGGGAACCAAACCAAATGTCTCCATAGACTCATATTGTATTTAGGAGCTAATGAAACTATCATAATTGGCATATGAGGTCTTTTGACTGAAGTTACTGTCTTGTAGCGAATACTTACCAGCGAAGACTACAAAATAGAAAATTGTCTCCAAAACCTAAACGAACTACCCAATAATTTAATTGTCCAGTCCAGCAAGTCATAAATGGCTTTAGGAAGCTAAAGGAAAGCTCTAACCACAAAAAAGACAAGAAAAGTAGAAAATGACTGGTAGGGTCATTACAATATCCATACTAAAAGAACTTTCATTTGCAAAAGAAAAGGGTTAGGATGTACCTGGAGACTCAAATAGGTGAGGATATTAGGCTCGTATCTCGCTGTCAATTTCCCAAGTAGCCTCCTATACTGGGTGATGTCTCCACTCAACCTTAACCATCAGAATATCTCTAGAGCTAAAAACATGACTTCCCTAGCCAATATGAACACTAGCACATCTATGAAGTTTAGTCTCTCATCAAAAGACATCGAGTCCCGCTGAATCACGTGAGATACATCGGGACTATACTTCCATAACATAGAAACATGGAAAACCAGATCAATAGCTATAAAATATGTGGATAGGGATAACTCATTTTCCACCACACCAACTTTGCAAAGGATCTCAAATGGTCCAACATATCTAGTGCTGAGCTTGCCTTTCCTCCTAAACCTCATCACACCCTTCATGGGTGATGCTTAAAGGAATAACAGTATCTGAATCAAAATCTCAAAGAATGAAGTCTATGATCTGATAAGCCTTCTGCCTACTTTTAGATACCCTCAGTCTATCATAAACAACCCTTACTATATCTAATGACTTTTGAAGAAAGTCAGTTAATCAAGGTCAAATATCAAAGGTCTCGAACCATCCAATTAGATATCAACAACATCTATCATATAGTACCTCAAATGGTGCCATCTTAATACTTGAATAGTAGCTATTATTATATGTGAGCTATGCCAAAGCTATGTGCTGCTCCCACTATCCTCCAAAATCCATAACACAGGCTCAGAGCATATACTCAAGAACCTAAATAGTTTGCTCTGACTGCCTATCGATCTAAGGGTAGAAGTTTGTACTAGGATCCACCTAGTACCCAACTTCTCCTGAAAAGCTATCCAAAAGATAAAATTAAACATAGAACCCTAGTCTGAATTGATAGATATAGGTACTCTATGCAAATAGACTATCTCACGAACATAGATAGAGCTAACCTCACATCACTGAATGGAATCTAAATAGATATGAAATATGCTGACTTGGTCAACCAATTTACAATGAACCAAATACCACCAAAACCACAGGAGGTGTGAGGCAAACCACTAATGACGTCAATGGTAATTATCTTTTATTTCCACTCAAGAATGGGCAATCTCTGAATCAAGCCACCAGGTCTCTGCTTGGCCTTTACCTGTTGACAACATAGGCAATAGCTACAAAGTCTGTCACATCTCTCTTTATACCACTCCACTAATAATGTTGTCTCAAATCTCTACACATCTTAGCATTACCAGGATAAATAGAATATCTATCTATGTGGGCCTTATGTAATATCAACTAAATAAAGTCTCCAACCCTAAGAACACCAATGCTGCTATGATAACTCAAAATATTATCTAAATCTATGGTATCCCTTTTAGACTCACCACTCAACACCTGATAATAAAAGATACAAAGTCACATATCCTTAAACTGATGACTCTAAATCTGCTAAAATAAGGTAGATCTCATCTCAACACTAGAAAGAATCCTCCTAGGGACAAAAGTATCAAGTCACACCTTTAAGTTAGCTAAGAACAAGATGTCCCATAACAATAGCCCCTAAGAAATTGAGATAGAAGTCAAGCTACATATACTCTCCTTCTTCTAGCAAGGCATTCACTACAATATTCACCTTGCCTGGATGATATGGACAAGAGATATCATAATCCTTAAGCAACTTCATCCACCTATGCTGCATAAAATTAAGCTTTCTTTGGGTTATGAGCTTTTGAAGACTATGATGATCGGTGTAGATATCTCAATGGATGCCATAAAGATAATGCCTCCAAATCTTAAGCGTAAAGCCTACCACTGCCAACTCAAAATCATGAGTGGGGTAGTTGGGATTGTGTACCTTCAGCTGCCTTAACACATAAGAAATGACTAGACCCTGCTGCATCAACACACAACCCAAAACAACACCAAAAGCATTACAATATATGGCGATCCCTCACCCTAAATAGGAAGAGCAAATATAGGAGCTAAAGTGAGAAATCCCTTGAGCCTCTAAAAGATTGACCCACACTTCTCTTACCATTAGAAAGGAACGTTCTTTCGAGTTAATTTGGTCATCGATGCTGCAATAGTAGCAAAATCCTAAATAAATCACCTATAGTAACCGGCTAAACTAATGAAGTTACAAAGCATAGATAGAGATATACACCTGGCCTAATTGTAAATAGCCTCAATCTTTGCTAGATCCACCATAATCCCATCCTTAGATACCCCATGTCAATGTCATCGACTCAAGCCAGAACTTACATTTAAGAATTTGGCATAAATTTTATGATCTTACAAAGTCTGAAGCATAATCCATAAGGTTGAATATGTGTAAGAACCCACAAAATTCTAAGCTTAACTCAGTCTTTTAAGCTTGTGAAAGGGTACCAGACTTAGAAAATTTTAGCTAAGTATTCAAACTTAGTGTCATTTTTACCTTCGTAAGTTGGCTACTCTATTTCACTACCTCTATGACCTTAAAATGTCATTTTTTAGGTTAATTCATGATCAGGAATATTAGTAGGTATTCCCGGATGAGTTTTGTATTTTTTGGACCTCATTTAAACCACGTTTGGCAATCGAAAATAGTGTATCTATGTGATCTCGATATGGCGTGTCGGCCATCACGTTGATCAATATTTTCCTTGGCTTCCAGTGGTAATTTATAGTGAATTATGGACTCAATGTGGCATGTAGGCTATCACATCGATGCCAATGATGCAGCGCGTCGGTCTGAGCATCGATAGTTCAATTTTTAGTTATTAAAAAGCTGCATCCTCAAGGGTAATAGGGTCTTTTTCCCACGTTTATCAGAACCCAAAACATAAGATTAATCCCCTTTAGAGGCTAAATTTATTCATTATTCTCAAATTTCTCAAGAACAGAAATCCTAGAGGGATCAATTTTAAATCCAGAACTCAATTAACCACCACTAATCTTTCAGAATTCAGGCACTAAGGTATGTGAAATGTTTATCTTAGGGTATCCTTTCACCCTTGGAGTCTAAAAAAATCTTTTAAAATTTAAGTTAATTGATTTCATGGATTTCTTGTTGTATCTTGAATGTATTCATAATTATGATGTTAATGGTGATCTAACTCTATGATTTGTCCAAAGTTTCAAGCAAACTAGTTAATTGTGAGCTAAACTTTAATAACTTCATGTTAAATTCTTGAGTTGTAAGTTAAATGTAGAATTTATGATAGTACTGCATGTGTGTTGATATGTGAAATACCCATGCTTCTCAAGTGTTTGTCAAAATGCCTATGTGAATTGACTAGCCCAAGCATAACATGCTATTATGTGAATTTAATCTTACATATGCACAATGTATATCAAGTGTTTGACAGAAATGCCTAAGTGAATGTATTGTTAGTAAGAAAGTACCATTATGCTACTAAAGTCATAGAGTGATTTGCTTTTCATACTTTTGAGTCCTGGGGGTATTTAATACCCGATAATTTAACTGTATGCCTAGATGCAATGTCAGTTACAGAATAGTATTCAACCATGCCATGATCAATAGAATTATTTCAGTTACAGAACTTAGGAAAGCCCAGTAGTACTCAGTCAGTTAACAGAATTCAGTAGTATTCCATCAGTCCCCAAAACTCAATGAACTCAGTTCAGTTCAGTTAAAAAATATGATCAGTAATAGTTCAGTCCAAATTAGAACAGTTTAGAAATCAGTCTCAGGTCTATTCAGTTGGGAGTAGGATTCAGCACCGAGTAAACCCAAGGATGGGGACTCACCTGCCAGTAGAGGGTATGATCCTTGAAGCAGCCCTTGTGTTCTAGAACTAAGTAGACAATGTAGGTTGAGACATCAACCTGCCAGTTAGGGGTTGATGAGGTGATCCACCTACCAGTTGAGGGTACCACCATTCTTATTTAGAGAACCTGCCAGATGAGGGTGACTCAACTGGTCTTTACCCGTGGCACGGCATGGACACCATTCCAACTGAGGTTATAGGTTGGACCCTAATTAGTTTAGAGAGGGGTATGTCAGTTATATAATTATCTCCCACAGTCTCAGTTTCATTTCCAATCTTAATATAGAACTCAATTTAGTTCTACAGATTCATGACTGTCAGATATAGTCACTCAGCTTAGTATGGAACTCTGCACAGTTCCATATTAAGGATTCTTTGATACAATCACTTAGTTATTAGTTATTAAGTATTAGTAGACTCAGATATCAGTTAATTAGTATTCAAACTCAATATCCAGTGTTATCATGATCTCAATTATAGTTTACGTATTCATGAATGTACTCTTATTCAGTTACATTTATGTTATTCAGTCAGTATTGTTCATAAATATGAACCCATACATTTCAGCCTACCTCACTTTGCATACCAGTACATTCAAAGTACTGACGCATACCTTTCTTATGTGCTATGATGTTTTATATCATAGGTTTAGATGTATAGGCTCCTGATCATCCCTAACAGTTATAGATTTTTAACAATCAGAGTTAGTGGTGAGTTTTTATAATTTGAGAACATGATTATTACTTCAGTATTTTAGTTATTTCAGTAGTTCAGAGTTAGTTGGGGACTTGTCATATCAACTCCCTATTTCAGATAGTTTAGAGGTATTTCGGACTAGAGTATTTTTAGACAGATAGTTTAGTTTTGGTATTGTTATACCATATTTAGTTTTATTTCAGTATTGAACCTTATGGCAAGTTTCTGCCTAACTCCCGCATATTTACAGCATTATTATTCAGTTATTGCAGTAGGTACCAGTCATCGGTTAGCTTGTGGTCCTTCAGGATTATAAGAACCTATAGCATTTGGGGTATAAACTCAGGGAGTTACAAACTTAGTATCATAGCCTAAGGTTTAACAGAGTCCTAAGAAGTCTAAAAGCCGTATCTAGTAGAACTTTGTGCATGAGTGTGTAGCGCGCTACACTTATGGACAGGAGGCTACGAGGTGTTTTTGGAAAAGTTTCCCTTCTTTCTGTATTTATGTCTTGCGAGTGAGCATGAGCTCCAATTAAACCCCCTATCAAATCCAAATTTCTCTTCTATTTACAGAATATGCCTCCAAAGAGGACTAAGGGAAAAGGAATAGGAGACAAACCAGAACCCTAGCCCATCCAGCCAGATCCTCGGGATGAACACGTCTCCCACGCTGAATTTAGAGTAGCTTTCACCACCCTAGCTCATTCTATGGCAGCCCAAAATAAATGCCCAGCTGCTGTTCTGGCCAACCCAGTGGCCAATATTACTTCTGCTAAGATTTGGGATTTCATCCAAATGAACCCTCTATCTTTTACTGGGTTTAAGTCAGATGAGGACCCTTAGGAGTTTCTTGATAAGATGCAGAAAGATACTAATATTATGGGGGTGACTGCTATTGAGAGCACTAAGTTAGCCACATATCAGTTGCAGGATACGGCTCACTCATGGTTCAAATAGTCGAAAGTAGAGAGGGCTGCCGATGTAGGGCCCATAGAATGGAAGGAGTTTGCCATTTTTTTTATGGATAGGTTCTTCCCATTAGAGTTGAGAAAAGCAAAGGTTTTGGAGTTTATAAATTTGAAGTAGGGTAACATGATAATGAAAGAGTATTCTCTCAAGTTTACTTAATTAGCTAGATATGCTTATTGTGTGGTGGCAGATAGCATATCTAGGATAAGTAAGTTTGCGTCGGGGGTATCTAGCAGTGTGGTCAAGGAATGTAGGACTGCAATGCTGATTAAGGAGATGGACATATCCAGGCTCATAGTCCATGGTCAGCATATAGAGAAGGCTAAGAATAGGGAGAAAGAGAGGAAGCACAAGAGAGCGAGAATAGGTAGTTTTAACTTTGCTCAGCCTAAGTTAGAGGGTGGGAATCGTTTTCAGTTCCACCCAAATTCCTCAGTTCTAGCTCCGTCTTCAGCCAGTTCTCTAGTGCCAAAATTCAAAGATAATAATAGAGATAGGCCAGCAGTCCCTAAACCCCAGGGTAGTGACAGCAATGCCCGAACCAATCCCCTTTATTAGAAATATAGCAAAAATCACCAGGGTATTTGCAAAACGATCAGTGATATGTGTTTTGGGCATGGTAATCCAGGCCACAGAGTCAGAGATTATCCCCAGTTAGGTTCTCAAGGTCAGTATAACCGTCCCCCTAGCTCAGTTTGGTTGCTCGAATCAGCAGGGTACCGATTTTAGTGACACTAGTGGGTAACACCAAAATAGACTCTATGCTCTTCTGTCCTGATAGGATTAGAAAAGTTCTCCTGATATGGTCACTGGTATGTTACAAGTTTTCTATTTACATGTTTATGCTTTGCTAAATCCAGGAGCTTTATTGTCCTTTGTTACTCTATATATAGCCTTTGATTTCAGAGTCAGTCCTAGAATTCTAGTAGATCTTTTCTCAGTCTCTACCCTAGTAGGTAAATTTATCATAGCCTGGTAGGTATACAGGAACTATCCGATTATGATATCTCAGAAAGTCACTTCAGCAGACTTAGTTAAATTAGAGATGACTAATTTTGATGTTATTCTTGGCGTGGAATGGCTTCATTCCTGCTATGCCTCAGTCGACTGTAGAAATAGAATTGTCCAATTTTAGTTTCCGAATAAGCCTATCCTAGAATGGAGGGGTAGTACTTCAGCACTTAAGGGTCAGCTTGTTTCTTACCTTTGGACGAGAAAAATGATATGTAAGGGATGTGTCTACCATCTCGTTCAAGTCCACGACTCTAGTTTAGAAACCTATAGTTTTGAATCAGTGTCAGTAGCATGTGAATTCCCAGATGTGTTTCTCGTAGATCTTCCCGGAGTTCCTCCCAAAAAAGAAATTGACTCTAAAATAGACCTTCTTTTAGATACTCAGCCCATATCTATCCCGCCATACAAAATGGAACCTACAAAACTCAAAAAATTAAAAGAACAGTTAAAGGATCTCCTAGATAAATGATTTATCAGATAAGTATGTCCCCGTGGGGTGCCCTAATCTTATTCAGGCATAAGAAAGATGGTTCTCTCAGAATATGTATTGACTACCATCAGCTAAATAAATTCACGATCAAGAACAAGTATCCACTTTCTAGAATTGATGACTTTTTTGACCAATTTCAGGGTGCCAGTTACTTTTCTAAGATAGACCTCAGATCAGGCTATCATCAACTCAGAGTCAGAGAATGTGATCTCGAAGATAGTTTTCAGAACTCGATATGGTCACTTTGAATTCTTAGTCATGTATTTTGGTCTTACCAATGCCTCAGCAGCTTTAATGGACTTGATAAATCATGTGTTCAAGTAGTACTTGGACATGTTCATCGTAGTCTCCATAGATAACATTCTTGTCTACTCCCGTAGTGAGCATGTTCATGCAGACCATCTCAAAATAGTACTATAGAATCTCAGAAACTATCAACTATTCACCAAATTGAGTAATTCCAAATTTTGGCTAAGGTCAGTAGCCGTCCTTGGCCATGTCATTTTCGATGATGGCATTGGAGTTGATCCCTAAAAGATCAAAGCAGTGAGAAACTGGAACAGACCTATCTCTCCATCAGATATCAGGAGTTTCTTAGGCTTGGCCAGCTATTATAAATGGTTTGTTGGGGGATTTTCACCTATTGCATCCCGTATGTCCAGATTAACTCAGAAGAAAGTCAAATTCAAGTGGTCAGATTCTTGTGAAAAGAGTTTTTAGGAGTAAAAGACCCGACTCACTACAGCTCAAGTTTTAACCCTGCCAGATGGTTCAGATGACTTTATTATGTATTCTGATGCTTCCAAAGTTGGTTTGGGGTGTGTTTTGATGCAGAGAGGCAAGGTCATAGCCTACACCTCTAGACAACTTAAACCCTATGAAAAGAACTATCCTACTCATGATCTTGAGTTAGTATCGATAGTGTTTTCCTTAAAGGTTTGAAGGAACTATTTGTATGGGGGTACATGTTCATGTGTTCACTGATCATAAGAGCCTATAGTATATATTCTCTTAGAAAGACCTAAACCTCTGTCGGAGAAGGTGGTTTGAGTTGTTGAAAGACGATGACATGAGCGTCCTATATCATCCGGGTAAAGCCAATATAGTGGCTGATGCTCTCAGTAAGATATCTGTAGGTAGTGTTTCTCATGTGGAGGATGATAAAAAGAAGTTAGCTCAAGAAGTTCATCATCTTCCCTGACTAGGTATTCGCTTAGTCGATTTACCAGAAGCTAGTGTATGGGTGCAGAGTAGTTCAGAATCATCCCTGGTTTTCGAGGTAAATAAAAAGCAGGATAGGGATCCCAGTCTAGTCAAGTTAAAGGAATCGGTCCGAGATAAAAAGTAGAGGTTTTCTCCCAAGGGGAAGATAGTGTGTTGCGCTGCCAGAGTTAGCTATATGAGTCAGGTGTTTAAGATGAATTGAGGCAGTAAATTCTTGTAGAAGCACATAGTGCACGCTATTTTATTCATCCAGGGGCCACTACGATGTACCGTGATTTGTGGGAGATCTATTGGTGGAGTGGGATAAAGAGAGATATTTTAGAGTTTGTTGCTAAGTGCTCAACATGTCAGGAGGTTAAGATTGATCATCAAAAGCCTAGTGGGTCCATGCAGGAATTCAGTATTCCCACTTGTAAGTGAGAAAAAGTGAACATGGACTTTGTGATGGGTTTTTCTCGTACTCATCGCCAGCATGATTCAATTTGGGTCATCATCGACAAGATGACCAAATCAGCTTATTTCCTACCAGTCCATACCTCTTATTTAGCTGAGGATTATGCAAAACTCTATATCAGGGAGTTTGTCAGATTGTATAGTGTTTCGTTGTCCATTATCTCAAATAGAGGTACCCAGTTCACCTCTCATTTTTGGAAGGCATTCTAAAAGGGTCTTGATGTTCCAGTTTTTTATGGAAAATTTTAGGACTTTTCCTTAGGATAATTATGTGTTTTCAAGCAGCCACTATTGTATTTAACATGATATTTTAGTGCTTTCAGGATAAGGACTGAGTGTGAAGGGTAACTAGGACAATCTACGCAAAACAGAAGTAAAATGAGCAGTGATGGCTTAGGCAATGGACCATCGACCTTACGATGATCCATCGGTTTAAACCGTCAATTAGAAGTAGAAGGCATAGAATCTGGACATCATGTGATGGTCCAAGAGGTGGACCGTCGGCCCTGCAATGGGCCGTTGGTCTAAACCGTCGCTATATTACAGAACACATCATTTTTGGAAGTCCTACGACTATTCAGGCGATGTACCATCGACTTTACGATGGGCCGTTGCACTACCCATCGCCCAGAAGTAGAACATGGAGTCACTGGACACCCAGCGATAGTGCAGCCGATGGAATATCGGACATACAATGAACCATTGCTTGACTGGTCAACCAAAACACGAAGAATCTGAGTATGAATTTTAAAACCCCAGTTCTCGAATCATATAAATACCAAGTATTAGGGTTTATTCTGTATCTTTTGTCTTTAGTTTCATACTTTCTCCTCTAATGGGAGCTTTGTACTACTTTTCATTGGGATTTGAATCTAGAGATTGAGAGTTAATTATTAGTTATTATATTCTCCATTAAAGATTGAGAAGAACAATATTCTGACTTTTGTAAGTACTCTTCTGAAGTTATTTATGAACAATCAATATAACTTTGATTTCTTATATGGAGATGAGTAGCTAAACTCTTATAACTAGGGTTATGGGAGCCTTGATGTAGAGAACTATTTTGGGGTTATGAATTGGTTTGATTTCTAACATCTATCGAAATTGCATGAATTTATCTTCATCTAAATGACATCTCTGGGTTGCAAACTTGAGAAGTGAGCCCATGAACTCCACTTGTCTGACAAGAAAGTAGATGTTGGGAAAAGAAGTGATTTATTTGAACTCCATAGGTTTACCCTTTGGGTTAACGGGTCGATTCCTTAATAGGATCAACCCTCATGAGAGTTTTATTGAATAATGCATGAATCCTTTAAGTTTGAGAGAAGTAAATGGTGAAATACTCATTAGGTTGAGAAACTCATGGGTAATCCTTTAAATTCAATAATTCTTGCAATTGGATACATAAGTTAGAATTCAAACACAAACTCACAACCCTAATTGTTTGAACATCTTGGTGAGCATAAATCTAGTTAATTCATTCTCATTAAAATTACATCTACATTTACTCTCAGTAGCTGGACTTTTGTGTAACACAGAAGAACACCGTTAATATTTCCAAACCCCTTTTATTTCAAAACCTTAGATCAACAGTCTAATAAGATTCACAATACTTAGTGAACACTGTATTCCCTATGAGATTCGACACCCAACCCATTTGGGTTCTATATTTGATAACGACCACTTACTCTTTCGTAAGAGAGGTATAATTTTGGCATATCAAATTTTGGTGTCGTTGTCGGGGAATACGGTTGTCAATTAAATTTTTTTTTGTTAATTGACTTTTGGTAAAGTTTTCTAAATTTTACTTTTATTTGTTATTTTTTGTACACAGAGATCGGATGCACTGTTATTACCAGTACATCCGGAACCGTAACTTATTGGCAGAATGACAAAACCCCAAGATGCTAAGTGACTAGCCACGTTGTCTAGAGCTCAACTAAATCAGCAAAATAATGGCCAGCAGGCACGTTATCCTAATCCTGATGATGATGATTTGGGGAATGATGATGTGTTAGATCCTGCTAATTGAAGGCATGCAGAGAATGTAGCTGCAGCAGTGAACATAAATATGAACAGAAACCATTCTTTTAGGGTGAGACCTGATCGTCAAGCTGTTCAATTTGATTTTAATGATGATGAATATTGAATGGACGGAGCTGGTGCCACTGGAGCTATTACTCCTCCACCTATAGCACCAAGAACAAAGTTCAATACTACTAGTACAATAATCTAGCTCCTTCATATGAATAGATTATTTGGTGGACTCTCAGAAGATGATCCCAATATGCATTTAGTGAATTTTGTCACTATTTACAAGTCCTTTGATAACCTAGGTGTGGGACAAAATGCCATTTGCCTGCATTTATTTCCATTGTCTTTATCTGGGGAGGTAATATTGTGGCTTAATGAGCTGATGCCCGATTCTATAACCAACTGGAGAAAATTAAAAGAGGCTTTCCTAGAAAGGTTCTTTCCGCCTTCTAGAAGGGTACAGTTGAGGGATGAGATCAGAAACTTTAGGCAGCTTCCAATCGAAGCCCATCATGAGACATGAGAGAGGTTCAAAAAATAGTTGACGCAGTGTGTGAACCATAATATGATAGATATTCATCTGATGGAGACTCTTTATTGGGCTTTGAACTTTATTATGAATCCAGTTGTTGATAATGTTGTAGGGGGTCATTTGTGGATCTCATTTTTTAGGAGGCCTCAGAGATGCTAGATTGGATGACCAAAAAAAGTAGAGCTTGGCATACTAGGGATTCTGTAGTAGCAAGCCCTACTGTGTCTATTGGCATGACGCAGAACAATGTAAGAAAGAGGAAGAACGTGATCAAGACATGGCATAATTGAAGACGCAGATCGATCTGTTGACCAAGCATTTAGTATCTACAAAGACTGAAAAAGTAAAAGTTGTTGCAGCTAAAGGTAGAGATGATTCTAATTCTAAAGAAGAGGCTAACTATTTGAATAATCAGGGGGTTTCCAAGGCAATAGCCAAGGAAATCAAGGTCAGAACTACTACAATAAGGTCAGTTTCATAGATAACAAGCAAGGAAAATAAAAAGGTAAGAATGATAGGAGTGGGCTATATGTACCTCCCGAAAGTAGAGATAGTGCCGCAACTAGCTTTGGCAAGATATCCATGGAGGAAATGATTGAGAAATTATTAAAGGGAGTTAAAGATACCAATTTTGGAGTAACTACCACGAAGAGCGATTCATCTTCTATGAGTCAGTTGGTAAACTCGCACTCTACCTCTATCAAGCAGTTAGAGCAACAAATAAACCAAATCTCAGCAGTGTTGAATCAGAGAAAGACTGGAATATTTCCAAGTGATACCATTCAGAATCAACAAAATGATGGTTCTTGCATGGCTATCACTACTAGAAGTGGTAAGGTATTGGCAGGCCCTCTTGTGGGTAAGCCTGTGGTTGATATTATAGCTGATGATATTGAAGAAGTAGCAATTTATCATTCAGTGGAGTCTAGGAAATCGGATGAGGTCATTGATGACAACTATACAATAGTCAGCAGGTTGATGAGTTAGAGAAGAATAAGAGAAAGGAGGTTGAAGTGATGATTACCACTCTTCCAAAACCACCTTCTTAATTTCCTTATCGGTTGAAGAAAAGGGTTGAAGATACAAAATTCAAAAAATTCATGGCTATGCTAAAGAAGTTGACGATTAATCTACCACTGGTGGAGGAATTAGAGCAAATGCCCGGGTATACAATATTCATAAAAGACCTCATCACAAAGAAGCGGTCGGTTAGTTTTGAGTCAATGGATAATCTTTATCATTGTGGTGCTATTTCCACAAGGTCTCTGGTGCAGAAAAAGGCAGATCTGGGAGCATTTACTATCCTATGCACTATTGGACCTCTTGATTCTGCAAAAGCTCTGTGTGACTTGGGAGCTAGCATCAATTTGATGCCGCTAGCTGTTTACGAAAAGTTGGGTTTTGGAGAACCCACACCCACTAATATGCGACTTGTAGTGGCGGATAGGTTGGTCAAACAACCTATTGGTATTTTGTATGATGTGCTCATAAAGGTGGCTAGTTTTATATTTCCTACAAATTTCATCATTCTGGATTGCGAGGTGGATTTTGAGGTGCCCATAATCTTGGGTCGACCTTTCCTCGCAACTGAAAGTGTACTGATTGATTTGTGAGCTAATGAGCTTTTATTTAGGTTGAATGATGAAGTGGTGCTATATGATATGTGCCAATTAATGTCGCATCATAAAGAAATGAGTGTGTTTTCCATTGTGGATGTCTATTATGGGGAGGAGCAGGAAGTGCCGATTGAAGAGAAATTTGTTTTTGAAACATTGGCTGTCATGTTGATGAATTTTAATTAGGATGGTATAGATAATTATGAGTAGACTGTATGTGCCTTAACTGGCATGGGTTATTACTTATATGCACCCAAAAATTTGGACTTGGACTTAGAAAATCGTCCAATTCCACCTACTAATCCCTCTATAGAAGAGCCACGTATCCTGGAGCTGAATGATTTACCTAGTCATTTGAGGTATGTGTTCTTAAGCAATGGAAAGAAATTACCTGTTGTTGTTACAGCTGACCTAGTAAGAAGTAGGTAGAAACACTTATTTAGGTGCTTCAAAGATACAAAAGAGCAATAGGCTGAACTGTTGTTGACTTATGGGCATTCCCCTTGGCATCTGCACTCATAAGATACAACTTGAGGAAGAATGTACTCCTACCATTGAGCATCAACTCTAAATTAACCCACTGATGCAAGAGGAGGTTAAGAAGGAAATTATTAAGTGGCTAGATGCAGAAGTGGTTTATCCTATTTCAGATAGTAAATGGGTAAGCCCAGTTCAATGTGTGCCCAAGAAAGGGGGCATGACTGTTGTTGCAAATGAAAAAAATGAGTTGACTCCTCCCAGGACTGTGACTGTTTGGAGAGTTTGTATGGACTACTTCAAACTAAACCTATGGACTTTAAAGGACCACTTCCCAATGCCCTTCATGGATTAAATGCTTGATCGGTTGGCAGGAACGGGTTGGTATTGTTTCTTGGATCGATATTCTGGCAACAATCAGATCTGTATTGCTCCTGAAGATCAAGAGAAGACAACGTTCACATGCCCGTATGGCACTTTTGCATTCAAGCGGATGTCGTTTGGGTTATGTAATACACCCGCTACCTTCCAAAGGTGTATGATGTCTATTTTCTCAGATATGGTTGAGGACACCTTAGAGGTGTTTTTCTGTGGTTGGAGATTCATTTAAGCTGTGTCTAGTGAACTTGAGTAGAGCTTTGTAGAGGTGTGTGGAATTCAATCTTGTGCTTAATTAGGAGAAATGCCACTTCATGGTGAAGGAGGGCATTATTCTTGGGCACAAACTTTCAGCAAAAGGGTAAAGGTCGATTGAGCCAAAGTAGAAGTTATTAAGAAGCTACCACCTCCCATCTCGGTGAAAGGGGTGCATAGTTTTCTTGGACATGTTGGCTTTTATTAGAGGTTTATAAAAGGCTTCTCTAAAATTGCAAATCCACTTTGCAAACTTTTGAAAAAGGAAACTAAGTTCTTCTTTGATGCTGAATACATTAAGGCATTTGAATGACTTAAGAGAAAGCTGGTTGAGGCCCTTATCATTGTTGCACCAGACTGGTCAAAAACCATTTGAGATAATGTGTGATGCAAGTGGTGTTACCATTGGAGCTGTGTTGGGGAAAAAGAAGGACAAATTATTTCATCCAGTTCATTATGCCAGCAAAGCACTGAATGGAGCTCAGAAAAACTACACCGTCATAGAGCAGGAACTTCTAGCAATGATGTATGCTTTTGAGAAGTTTTGGGCATATTTTCTAGGTACCAAGGCAGTGGTACAAACTAACCACACTTTCTTGAGGTACCTAATGGTAAAGAAGGACGCTAAGAGAAAGAGGCTAGAAGCCATTTCACCTGAGCAAAGACTTAAGTATGATATGAGAAAGGCAAGAAAGAGGTCAAGAAGAGATAAAGAGAGAAGAAGAAAAAGAGTAAAAGATGAAGCAGCTGGAGTGTCTACCAGTTATTCCCCAGCTAGGAAGAAACCTGTAGATTTGGATGGAGATGTGGAACCTCCGATTCCAAAGTGAGAGATTTTGAGTACTCCCACTACCATAGGAGTCAACATAGCACTGGGAGTGAACATGCTTCAGATTGAATAAGAGGCACAACAAGTATTTTCCCCTCCTTTGTACTTAAAATTGTATGCATTTGAGGATAAAACATTATTTTTTTGTGGGGGTGTGGATGTACTTGTACCATGTGCTATCTAGGAGAATCGACATGGCTAGGTTGTTATTAAGGTATTGCATTTTCATTTTCACTATGTTCATTTTCATGTTTTGTTGGTGTTGAAATAAAAGTTCCATTCCCGTTAGCACCTTATTGTACATATGCCGATGACAACTAATGGTGGCAAAAGTGTGTTTTTCATTTTTTGTATAATAAATTCCTCGTACCAAGTAGAAAATTATTGTGCAACTATGTGTGACTCTATTAATGGCATTAGAAGTTAGTAATGAAGCAAAGCATAGCTATGTGATCTGGATCCCGAGAATTAGTAGGATAGAAATTAACTCAGTGCCTATGTGCTTGAGTACTTGTGTTGTTTCGACATAAGTGTTACACCTAGGACTTTCTCGGTTCATCAGATGTTTTCGTGTATTTTGACTCAATAAGAGAGGATAGTAGGCCATCTTGTGTTGTTATTCCACTTAGCCAAATGATTGACGCACCAAAACCATTGTGTGCCTTTGTTAACCCTTTTGAGTTGTAGTAGTGTTCTTCTGTCCAAATAAGTTTGATTCACTCTCTAGAAGGTGTTAAGTATTTAACTTTGGCCCTGGTCCAATTGTGGACATTGTACACTTTAACTTAGGAAAATTGCATAAGTTGAGGGTGGCTACTGTTGGATTGTTAGCAGCCTGGGAGGTTGAGTTAAAAGTAATTTGAGGGGTAGCATCTGGCCCTGGTCTAGTTAGCAATCTAAATAGATATTGTGCACCTCAATCTTCTACATCAGCATAAGTTGAGGGTGGATGATGTTGTGTTCTTAATAAAAAAAAGAGGTTATGACAAAAGCGCCGATGAATAATTGCGAATGAATGAGAGGGTCCTTAATTTTGGTAAGTAGCTACCAAAAAGGGTAAAGAGAGTGAAATTCTTGTACTTTAAGTCACTTACCCAAATGAATAACCTTTACCAAGTCAAAAACCTTATTAAAACCCTTAGCAAGTCTTACTTGATTGTAGCAAGTCAACCATAAGAGAACATTAGATAATAAGGGCAAGCTTATAGGTGTACACTGTGTTGGTAACTTTGTTTTTGAGAATGAGAAGCCTAGTTTTGTCCATGATTTAACTATGCGATGTGAGGTGGAATTCTTTGGCTATGAGGGCATGCTGAGTTATATTTGTTCTATTTATTTCAATGAGGTATTGTATATGTAGCTAAGAATGTGTTGACTAGTAGTTAATGCCAGTAGTGGATCCATGTGTGTTAAGATGGCATGACTAAATGGGTAGTGGAATTCTTATAATTGTGTTGGTTTTACTGTGA
Organism: Capsicum annuum; assembly: GCF_002878395.1. Classification (NCBI taxonomy): domain Eukaryota; kingdom Viridiplantae; phylum Streptophyta; class Magnoliopsida; order Solanales; family Solanaceae; genus Capsicum; species Capsicum annuum. Next base: position 143,721,610 of record NC_061117.1, on the reverse strand, counting down.
AATGTCTATCATGATGTTGTTCATATTTCTATCTTGGTGTTGAGTTGATTGAGGACAAACAATTGCCTTAAGTTGAGGGTGTTGATGTTCTGGGTTTTTACTGAACATTTTAGGCCTTTTTCTTAGGATAAATGTATATTTTCAAGCAACCACTGTTGTATTTAACATGGTATTTAAGTGCTTTCAGGATAAGGACTGAGTGTGAAGGGTAACTAGGACAATCTAAGAAAAATAGAAGTAAAATGAGCAGCGACGACATAGGAGACGGACCGTCGACCTTGCGACGATCTATTAGTTTAAACCATCAACCCAAAGCAGAAGGCATAGACTTTGGACATCATGAGATGGTCTAGGTGATGGACCATTGGACCTGTGATGGGCCGTCGGTCTAAACCATCACCATGATTCAGAACACATCATCACTAGAAGTCCTGCGATTATCCAGACGAAGGACCTTCGACCTTACGATGGGCGATCACATAACCCATCGCCTAGAAGCAGAACATAAAGTCATTGGATACCCAGTGACGGTGTAGGCTACGGACCATCGGACCTGCGATGAACTGTTGCTTGACCCGTTGACCAAAATGCGGAGAATCTAAGTTTGAATTTTAAAACCCCAGTTCTAGAATCATATAAATACCAAGTATTAAGGTTTATTCCACATCTTTTGTCTTCAGTTTCATACTTTCTCCTCTTGTAGGAGCTTTGTACTACTTTTCATTGGGATTTGAATCTAGAGATTGAGAGTTGATTATTAGTTTTTATATTCTCCATCAAAGATTGAGAAGAAAAATATTGCGACTTTTATAAGTACTCTTCTAAATTTATTTATGAACAATCAATATAATTTTGAATTGTTATATGGAGATGAGTAGCTAAACTCCCATAACTAAGGTTATGGGAGCCTTCATGTAGAGAACTATTTTGGGGTTGTGAATGCGTTTGATTTCTAACATCTATCAAAATTTCATGAATCTTTCGTCATCTTAATGACATCTTTTGGTTGCAAACTTGAGAAGTAAGCCCATGAACTCTACTTGTCTGACAAGAAAGTGGATGTTAGGAAAAAAATAATTCATATGAACTCCATAAGTTTACCCTTTGGGTTAACGGGTTGATTCCTTAGCAGGATCAACCCTCATGAGAGTGTTATTGAATAATGCATAAATCCTTTAAGTACGAGAGAAGTAAAGGGTGAAATACTCATTAGGTTGCGAAATGCATGGGTAATCCTTAGAATTCAATAATTCTTGCAATTGGATACATAAGTTTGAATTCAAACACAAACTCACAACCCTAATTGTTTAAACATTTTGGTAAGCATAACTCTAGTTAATTTATTCTCATTGAAATTACATATACATTTACTCTCAGTAGCTGGACTTTTGTGTAACACAAATACGAAAGGACACCGTTAACATTTCTGAACCCTCTTTATTTCGGAACCTTAGATCAACAGTCTAATAATAATCACAATACTTAGTGAACAGTTTATTCTTTGTGGGATTCGGTACCCAACCCAGTTGGGTTCTATATTTGACAGCGACCGCTTACTCTCTCATAAGAGAGGTATATTTTAGGCATATTAGGTCTTGATTCCTGAGTTCATCCCAGTGCAGCCTTTCATCCTCAGATAGATGGTCAAGTAGAAAGGACCATTCAGACTTTATAAGATATGCTATGAGCATGTGCGATAGAGTTTAAAGGTAGTTGGGATGACTACTTTCCTTTGATTGAATTCACATATAATAATAATTATTATTCCAGCATTCAGATGGCTCCATTTGAGGTGCTTTATGGGAGAGGGTGTAGATCTCCCATCAGTTGGTTTGAAGTGGGTGAGGCCGCAGTGGTAGGGCATGACTTGGAATTTGATACCTTAGAGAAAGTTCAGTTGATCAGGGAAAGGCTTAAGACAACTCAAACACGACAAAAATCATACGCAGATGTACGCAGAAAGGATCTCGAGTTTGATATTCATGATTTTCTGTATTTAAAAATCTCTCCTATGAAAGGAGTAAAGAGGTTTGGCAAGAAGGGGAAACTCACTCCCTAATATGTTGGTCCTTACAGAATTCTCAACCATTTCAGAAAGGTATCTTATGAGATTGAGCTGCCTTCAGACTTAACTTCAGTGTATCCAGTGTTCCATGTCTCCTTGATAAAGAAATGCATAGGTGGCCCAGCAGTCGTAGTCCCTATAAAGGGCATAGATATTTAGAACAACCTCTCTTATAAAGAGATTCCAGTTGAAATCCTTGACTATTAGATTCGCAGACTAAGGAAAAAAGAAGTTTCTCTAGTCAAAGTTATTTGGCAAAATCAGTCCGTTTAGGGAGCTTCTTGGGAGGCAGAAGCAAACATACGGACCAAGTACCCTCACCTTTCCCCGTAAACTCATACTCATCCCAAGTTAACAGTTTTCCTTTGAATTACTCAGTCTCATGATAAGATATAGCTACCAACGTAGTACCAATTAATGTTGGATACTTAGTCATTCATTCACAAATCAGTTCAGTCATGTACTCATGCATCAGACATGCATGTTCATTATATAAACTCAGCTTATCAGTAATCACAGTCATGCATTCATGAATCATGTTCATCTATGAGCTCATGTATCAGATATGCATGTTCAGTATGATAATTCAGTATATTAATAATTTCAGTCATGGAATCATGCTTCAGTTGTGCATGTGCAGTGTCTAAATAAAGTCTATCAGTATTCTAAGTTTAATTAGTCTCATTCGAGGATGAATGTTCCCAAGGGGGAGATATTGTAAAACCCCGTAAAATCCTAAGCTCAACTCAGTCTTTTAAGCTTGCTAAGGGGTCCCAAACTTAGAAAATTTGTCATTTTGGCCTTCGTAAGTTGGAAACTCTATTTCACAACCTCTATAACCTTAAAATGTCAATATTTAGGTTAATTCATGATAAGTAATGTCAGTAGGTATTCTTGGATGAGTTTCATATTTTTTGGACCTCATTTGAACCACATTTAGGAATCCAAAACAGTGTATCGATGCAATCACGGTGCGTGTGTCAGCCATCGCGTCTATGAATATTTTCCTTGGCTTCCAGTGGCAATTTCTAGTAAACTAACATGGACTCCACGCGGCGTGTTGGATATCACATAGATTCCAATGATGCGGTACGTCGGTCTGTGCATCGACAGTTTAATTTTTAGTCATTAAAAAGCCAGTCCTCAGGAGTAATAGGGTCTTTTCCCCATATTTATCAGCCACCAAAACGTGAGATTAAGCCCTTTTAGAGGCTAAATTCATTCATTATTCTAAAATTTCTCAATAACAGAAACCCTAGGAGAATCAATTTCAAATCAAGAACTCAAGAAACCACCACCAATCTTTTAGAATTCAGGCACTAAGGTATGTGAAGTGTTCATTCAAGGGTATCCTTCCATTCTTGGAGTCCAAGAAACTCTTTTATACTTTATGTTAATTGATTTCATGTATTTTTTGTTGGATCTTGAATTTATTCATGATTATGATGTTAATGGTGATTTAACTCCATGATTTGTCTCAAGTTTCATGCAAACTAGTTAATTGTGAACTGAACTTTGTGAATTTCATGTTAAATTCTTGAGTTACAAGTTAAATGTAGAATTCATGATAGTACTACATGTGTATTGATATGTGAAATACCCATGCTTCTCAAGTGTTTGTCAAAATGCCTATGTTAATTGACTAGCCAAAGCATAACATGCTATTATGTGAATTTAATCTTGCACATGCCCAATGTATATAAAGTGTTAGACAGAAATGCCTAAGTGAATGTATTGTTAGTAAGCTAGTACCATTATGCTACTAAAGTTATACAGTGATTTGCTTTTCATGCTATTGAGTCCTGGGGTATTTAATACCCAAGTTGTATGCCTAGAGCCAGAGTCAGTTACAGAATAGTATTCAGCTATGTTACGATCAGTAGAATTCAGTCAGTTACAGAACTCAGGGAAACTCAGTAGTACTCAGTCAGTTAACAGAATTCAGTAGTATTTTGTCAGTCCACGAAACTCAGTGAACTCAGGTCAGTTTAGTTAAATAGAATGATCAGTAATAGTTTAGTCCAGCTTAGAACAATTTAGAAATCAGTCCTGGGTCTATTTAGTTTGGAGTAGGATTCAGTACCGAGTGAACTCAAGGAGGGGGACTCACCTGCCAGTAGAGGGTGCGATCCTTAGAAGCAGTCCTTGTGTTCCAGAACTGCGTAGCCAGCATAGGTTGATACATCAAACTGCCAATTAAAGGTTGATGAGGTAATCTACCTGCCAGTTGAGGGTACCACCATTCTGGTTCAGAGCACCTTCCAGATGAGGGTGACTCAGCTTGTCTTTACTCGTGGCACAGTATGGAAACCCTTCAAACTAGGGTTACAGGTTGGACCCCAATCAGTTTAGAGAGGGGCATGTCGGTTAGATGATTACCTCCCACAATCTCAATTTTAGTTTCAATCTCAATATAGAACTCAGTTCAGTTCTATAGATTCAGGACTGTTAGATATAGTCACTCAGCTAAGTACGTAACTCAGCACAGCTCCATAGTCAGGACTGTCAGATACAATTACTCAATTATCAGTAATTCAGTATCAGTAGACTCAGATATTAGTTAATCAATATTCATATTCAGTATCCAGTGTTATCACAATCTCAATTACATTTTACGTATTCATGCATGTACTCTCATTCAGTTACATTCATGTTATTCAGCCAGTATTGTTCATGCATATGAACCCATACATTTTAGCCTACCTCACTTTGCATACCAGTACATTCAAAGTACTGACGCATACCTTTCTTTTGCATTAAGATGATTTATATCATACGTTCAGATGCACGGGCTCCCGATCATCCCTAGTAGTTATAGATTTCCAATAGTTAGAGTTAGTGGTGAGTCCTCATAGTTAGAAGACATGATTATTACTTCAGCATTTTAGTTATTTCAGTAGTTTGAAGTTAGTTCAGGACTTGTCTAATCAACTCCTTATTTCAGATAGTTTAGAGGCTTTACAGACTAGAGTATTGTCAGACAGATATTTCCATTTTGGTATTGTTATACCGTATTCAATTTTATTTTAGTAGTGAACCTTATGGTAAGTTTCCGCGTAACTTTCGCATATTTACAGCATTATTATTCAGTTATTGCAGCAGGTACCAGTCATGGGTTTGCTTGTGGTCCTTCGAGATTATGAGCACCGTATAGCATTCAGCGTATAGACTCGGGCTGTTACAATATGCTCCTCTCTACTCCTGAAATATAAAAGGATGTCATCGATTAACACAATTATGAAGGCATCTAAATATGGCCTGAATGCACAATTTATCAAATCCATGAATATGGTTAGGGCATTGGTCAACCCTAAAAACTTCACCAAGAACTTATAATGACCATAATAAGTCCTAAAGGCTGTCTGTGGGAAGTCCTCAGCCTATATCCTCAAGTGATTGTAACCAAAAATCTGTCAATATTAGAGAACATCATTGCTCCCTGATGCTGGTCAAATAAATCATCAAGGTGAGGCATAGGAAATATGTTCTTCAATATCACCTTAGTAAGTTGCCTGTAGTCAATACATATATGCAAAGAACCATCCTTATTCTATATGAACAGGATAAAAGCTCCCTAAGGTGACACACTTGGTCTAAAACCCTTACCCAAAAGGTCTTGAAGTTGAGAATTCAGGCCGTTATGCTTGGTAGGAGCCATATAGTAAGGTGTCATAGAATAGGTCGGGTACCCAACTCAAGATTGAAAACAAAACCAATATCACGCTCAAGAGAAAGACTACGTAGATCGATATGGAAAATATTGGTAAACTCACAAACATAGAAATATAGTAAAATGAAGGACTGCCTATACTAACATCACAAGTATAAGCAAGATATGACTTGCAAACCCTTAAAATAATTCTCCTAGCCTAAATATAAGAAATAATCCTAATTGTGTTGCTGCTAATATATCCTTGGAACATAATATAGGGTATGTCAGGCATGTCTAAGGTAACGGTCTGGGCAAAACAATCCAAGACTGCATGATAGAGGGTAACCAGTCTATGCATAGAATCACATCAAAATCCACTATGTCTAATATAATAAGATTAGCTTGAGTATCAAACTCTTAAATAGTCAGCACATATGATCTATAAAACTATCCACCAATAAAGAATAACTCATGAGAGTAGATACAAATAATAACATAGATACAGAATCCTAATATAACTCTAAATGTGGGGCATAATAAGTAGATACATAAGAATAGTGGATCCCGCATAAAATAAAGAAAAGGCCAGCTAATGGCACGTTAAAATTGTACTTGTAATAATAGCATTTGAAGACTCTGCCTTAAGTCTAGCAGGTACAACATACAACTGACCACGCCCACCACTAGGTTGGGCTTCTGATTGATCTCCTATCCTACCTACCTAAGGACCTCCACAAATACCCTAAGGACCATACAAATGACAATTCATACCATGTCTAGTTGGGGAATATGCTACTCTAATCCGTGGAACACTTAGCTATAGGAACCACAACTCTACAATTAGGGCACTTTCTTGAGAAATATCTAAAGGGCCCATAACCATAACACACCCTGGGTGTTATTTTGAAACTAAAAGATCCAACTAACCTAGAGTAACCACCACGACTAAAATACCCAGAAGATGAACCCCTTGGAGGCTGACTACTACTTTGGCCAAGATAATCACTATAACTAGACTGGCCTTTATCGATGAGCTGAAATACAACATTAATGGGTCTACTAGACTAACTCTGAAATTGATAAGGTCGATGCAAAGGGTACCTAACCTAACAACCACTGCCTCTGAATTGTGATCCACTATAGCTCCCAGTAAAACTGCCCTAGTATGAAAGACTCTTATCATTGCTCCCTTGGGCCTCATGATGTATCTCCTTTATATCTTACGTATGATCAAAAACCTTAATAAATTATTTACCAATAGAAACTAAACTCTTCATAGCCATGTGAAGAAGAAGTATCAACCCCCAAATAAATTACTAAACCTACTCATACTAGGTTGTCAAGATAGATGCAGCATGCCTAGGCAACTACTCATAACACCGAGCATCTTGCTCCATAACTGTCATAAATCCCTACTACAATCTCACAAACTAGTCTCTTAGATAATCTCTAAGCCTGTGAGGAATATACTTTTCGTAGAAAACCTTAAAGAACTGAGTCTATATCAAAGGGAGAGATCCAACTGACCTAGTATAAAGATAACCTCTCCACCAGTGTCGCGATGCCAAATCTAACTAAAATGTAATCTAATCCATACCAAGATTCTCAACTAGGCCTAAATTACAAATCCTATCCTCACAAGCAACTAAGACTTCATAAGCATCCTTTCTCGGTGTACCAAAAAACCCATCAGAGTCAACTTCAAGAACCTACCTGGTATCTTTTGCTCCTCCAAAGAAATGTCAGGCTAGGAAACTATCGATTGAGAATTAAATAGCTGAGAAACCATTGGTATAGGAGGGACCTCAACTCTAAGAGTCATAGCTAAAAGAATGCTCCTTCCTAAGTACCTCTCTAATTTGTACATTGTGCACCTTCATACGGTGCACCACCAACTTATCCAAAGAGATGAAATAATGCATTTCTATGAAGTGAAGAAAAAATAAACCCTGGTAGAGCCTAGGTTGCCCCTTGACCTAGCACTAGTTGGGGTGGAGGAATATCTGGTGCAGGTATGGGAATAGGGTCTGGTGAATACCCTCTATCCTAGCTCTAATTAGGGATGCATCTCAATTATCCTTGACCATAAGGTCATCCATGAATTGTGATAGAATCCTTAGTCATGGACTCAGGGTACTCATCTCGTGTAACGATAACGTGCATCCTAACTATCTACGAAAGAGTGAAATAAAACAAATCTTTAGAAACCAACTTAGACTCTTAGCATCAAATAAGTGAAAGAACTAAAGATCTCCTTAGAATGTCCTGTAGCCTATCAAAGATAGAAAATGAGCGTCATCATTCTGATTTGTGGGTCTCTCTACTAGACAATTGATTTTGTACCAATGCTACTGGTGAACCTAGAACTTTGATACCAATTAGTCACAACTCGATTTATGAGTCATGGTGGTACCTACTTTATCCCTATAGTAGGTAAGACAAACTATAACCCAGAGCTAAAAGCAATATGCCAATTTGGTGGGAAAATGGCATAAATATCAGAAGTATGTAAGTAAAGGCTTTCAAGAAATAAATCATAGAATAATAATAAGACAAAGGATAAATAAGAGAAAGAATAACATTCCATGACCTAGTAGTATCGGTACAAGAGCAACTAATCCAAAATAATACTATTACCATACTAGTCAAATATATATTAGTCTTAAAAATAGAAATACTAAGCAAAAATAAAAGAAGGAGAAAAGGCCAACTCCAGCTCTAAGAGCTTATCTTATCTTCAAAATCTATCCTGCACTATCACAATATCACGATAGTAACTAGTACTTGAATCTGTACCAAAAAGGTACAGAAGTGTAGTATAAGTACTAAAGCCACAGGTACTCAATAGGCATCATCATCTTGTTGAGCTAAATCATAATATAAACATAATAAACATGTGAGATAAATAAGGTTAAGTCAAAGTGAGAGGGAAACCCCGTAATAATGCTCCAATACTATAAATACATAACCAAAAAAATAATAGTGTGAAAGAAAACATAGTTATTACTATGAAACTGGCCATCATAAGCTAGTGAGTGTGGAAAATAAATAACCCAACTCTGCCCCTATAATCCTAAAGGGTACAACAAAAAAGAATAAATAACCAAAATTATGCTAATTCGCCATTTCTTAAAGCCATAACTGTGAATCCTTCAATACCATAAACACCAAACTCAACTGATTCCATAACTTTCATAAGTAACCTCTCAATGCCTAACGTGAACCAAAACTCGTATCATCATTTGCTAGACTTGAACCAAAATACATATACTATTTTCCAGACTTAAACCAGAGCTCAACATCATAAATTGCCAGACTTAATTTGGAACTAATATTATCTCACAAATGTCAATATAGAGTAAATCATTATATATCTAGCCTCCTTAATCTCTAAACTATACATTTAGAAGATGTAACACACCTATAAAATCTACTAAAATCTACTAAAGTGGGCCAAAGGGGCCCACTTTTAATCTCAAAAATCCATTCTAAGGCAAATTATACCTGTAATGTACTAAGGTGTCTAAATTTTCTTTCAAATATTAATTAAGCCATACTTTAGTCCTAAGATTGCAATTCCACCTAAAGGATAAGTAACTAAGCCAATTATGCCTAAATATAGTCCCTTATCAAGCTAAAAGATCAATTATACTAAATTTAATTTCAAGACCTAATTTCTTATCCATATCCAACATATTATCATAAATATACTACAATATAGACCAATATATAAGAAAAGTAAGCCTAGCCAACCCAAAAACAAAAGAAAGCTTAGTGAAATTCGCTAAATTAATGATTAGCCCTTCTAAGATGATTCTATATAATGTCACTCTATCAAAATGATAATCTACTCATCAATACAAAAACAACAGTACCTATATTACATTTTTATGGTTTGGGTCCAAAATTATATTAAAAGAACCATACGGAGCCCACATGCAGAATTGCACTTTCAAAAGTGTCAACACATGCTTTTATGCTCAAGGAACATTTACCCTAAAAAGGGGTGAACTTTTAGCTCAAGTGGTGCTAAAATCATCCCAAACAAAACCTAGGGATTTGGAAAAATAATTGAGAAATTCACCATGAAATTAGCATAAACTTATTGAGATTTTTATAAAGATATAAGAAAACTAACCTCACAATCACCCTAAAATCACCTAATAATGTAACTCATAATTTTTCACACTCTCTAGGGTTTTCACACTTTGAAATTATAGAAAAAATAGGGAGAAAATTTGGTAGATAAGGGATTAAATGTATCCTAGGTGCTGCTTAAGCAAACACTTATCCACTTAAGCGATCACTGCTAAAAAGTCCAAGTACTTCTAAAGCGGTACCCACCGAGTGCCTGACATACCACTTAAGTGCACAAGTTGGTGCTAAAGCGGCATGCGCTTGAGAGGTCTGTTTGCTACTAAGTCGGATCACTAGGGAAGACCATGGCCACTTAAGCACTTGGCTGGCTACTTAAGAATCCTCTACTAAAGCATCCAAAGGGTCGCTTTAGAGGATGCACCAACATAGACTTGGAATTTTTCCAAGTCTCTACCGTCCTTTTGAGATTTATTTGGAATCCTTTATATGCAAACAAACTATGCTACCATCAAATTCGACAATCCATACTTAATAGTCCAGTCAAAATTTCCATCCAAGGTTGTTTTGACAAAAAGTAAGCCCCATAGCCATGGGCTATTTATATAAATTTCTATCCAATAGCACGAAATGAGTTCAAAATCCTTAAGACCCAAACTAAAGGTTCTTCTAGCCTAAATTTGATATTCTGGAGCTGATGTAATTGTCAAAATTAGCATACATAAACACTAAAAATAATATGGACTGCTTGGTAATTGAACTGGCAGCTCTATCAAGTCATAAATATATTGGGACAGCTATAGGAAAGATCTAATTGAAAAAATAAGTGGAAAGGTAAAAATAACCTAGAGGGTCATTAAAATGAGGATATGTTAAGGGCCTGTGTGATTGAATTTGGTGGTCATTAGGATAAGTTTATTCTATTGTATGAGTTTTTATACAATAATAGATACCATTCTAGTATCGATATGGATCCATTCAAAGCACTCTATAGGAGGAAGCATAGATCACCCATAGAATGGTTTGAAGTTGGTGATATGAAGCCTTTCAGTATGAACTTGGTAAAGGAATGTTAGAAAAAAGTGAGTTTCATTCAAAGCAAGTTATAGGTAGCCTAGAGTAGGCAAAAGGAGTATGTAGATTGTAACATAAGGGATTTATCATTCTGTAACACCCCAAGTTCTTGGGCTCTAGACCCTCCAAGAGATGAATAATTGAATTGGGTAAGTTATTAAAGTGATGTCAAAACTATCAGTGATAACAACCTTGTTGATGAGTTATTTCCATACATAACAAGTCATCAGTAGGACTCATTACCACAATAGTAAGGAAGTCTAAATTTTGGTCCCTTGATAATGAGTCCAGGGTATGACCCATTGTGAGAAACAAAGAGTCACTAGGAGGGACTCGGTGTCACAATAGAAGGATACCTAAGAGTTCAGTCCTTGACTATAATTCTTAATGGTGACTAATTACGTCAGACAATGAGTAATTATAAGAGACCCATTGCCATAATAGTAAAGAACTAGGTTGTCAATCCTCAAGTAACAACTTTGGGCCATGAATTATTGTCAAACCTCATAAGTTATTACCCAAGTCGTGATGACTATTCTTATGTTTTTTTTGTATATTTTTAACATATTAGAATGAAGGTATAGGTCTCGGGGGGACCAATACTAGAAACCATATTTGCTTGAATAGAGGTTAATGTAATCATGTGTTCGGTGCACACATTATATTTTTGATGGCTATCATCTTAGTGTCCTTATATTTTCTCAGTTTTCTCAATACGTGTGTCTAATATGCACTGGGGCTCTTCCAATAGGGAAGTCGAACCTATATTGCTCATAGTGCCTTTAGGATGGAGCGAGCTTCACTGTTCAAGTTAAAATTGTAAACTCTCATGTTCATGACCCTTATACCTATTTTGACATCCTATATATGTATATATAAATGTTGTGTATATAGTTTTGACTACTTTTTGGCAAATATTATTTTATCCCTTTCTCTAGAGTTACATGACAGTGCTCGCCCCACTGACCATTGTTGGATGCTGCATCATTTCATGATATAGGGTCCAAGGTTTTTTCTATTACTTTTGTGCAATGTTAGATGGTGTGGTACATCGGTTGAGTTGTTATGAAGTGGTGAGCCTCCATTTTTTGAAATGCCCTGCCATTTCATTAGGTCTCTTTTTATATTTTAGGAATTGTAAATTTTATTTTGTCATGGTCGGGGCATGTCCTAACCTAGTTTGGTATTTCTGATTTAGTTCCTTTGTGGACAAGTATTGGGTTGGTTATTTGGACGATTCTTAGAATTATCAGATTGTTAATTTGTCCTTCTTATTGTTATATTAATTGACTTATGATATCTATATTTATTGTGCTCTGGAGGTTAGGATAAGTGAGTGATCTTTGACCCATAATGGGCTAAAGATACCCATACGACTAGGCCTTGGTTAAGGTTATAATAAGCTTCATTTCAGAGTACGGTTTAGGGTCATTAAGTGTCCACGAAGCCCTGTTGAGTAAAGTTCCTTTTATGTGTGTGTAGTATGCTACACTTACAAGGGAAAGGCTATGATGTATTTAGGAATTTTTTTCTTTCTTGTGTTCTATTTTGGGCTATAGAGTTTAGTTACCTTAAATCCTCTCTAACTCCTGGCTTACTCATATTTTAGATTATACCTCCCTAAAGATCTAATGGTTGTATAAACTATGTTAGAACATCTATCCCACCTGGTAAAGATGTGGAGTGAACTCGCTATGTTTATCAAGTGTAGACCCTATCTAAGGTTTGTGTTCCTAACTTTACCGCTCCACATGGGGTTCTATCGATCCCAACTAGTCTTTCTCCAGCTTCTAGGGTTGGTGATACTTATGATCAGTCAGCTCAGGGAGATATTTCTAATGCAGAGTTCCATAAATCTATTCATATGCTTGCCCAACTAGTGGAATTATAGTCTCATTAGTCTAGTCATGTTGGTTCAACTGGTAGTTTATCTGAGATCACTCGGGTTAGCCAGTTTATAAGATTGAATCCCCCATATTTTACAGTCTCTACATTTAAGGAGGATCCTCGGGGGTTTATTTATTAGATGGAGAAAATTTTTAGGGTTATAAATACTACTGATTTAGAGGGTGCGAAGTTTGTTGCCTATTAGTTAAAGGTTATCGCTTACCAGTGGTATGAGGAGTGGGAGCAATGATGGGTGATGATGCCGAGTTGGCAGTGTGGGATGAGTTTTTAGGTGCTTTTCTTGATCACTTCTTTCCTCAAGAATTTAGGGAAGCTAAGGCAAAGAGTTTGTGAACTTGAAGTAGGGTAATATGATTATGAAGGAGTATACTCTAAAGGTCTAGCAATTTTCCCGTTATGCTCCAGAGTTGGTGTCCAATATGAGGTCCAAAATGAGAAAGTTTGCTTTCTATTTGTCCTATAAGTTTGTGTTAGAGTGTAAGGTTGCTATGTTGTATAATGATGTGGACATTTTTAGGCTGTTGGTTTATATGTTGCGGGTGGAGGATGAGAAAAATAAATATGTAGAAATGGGAGAGAGGAAAAATATAAACTTTATCTATTCAAAGAAGGGTGCAGGTCAGTAGAATAGTAGGAGAGATAGTAGATAGTAGATCAATAAGAAGAATTGGGGAGGTTCCTATTCGACAGCTAGTGGTTCTTATCCTAAGCCTTCAGGTGATTATCGTTTTTAGGCTATCAGTGCTCCTAATGCACATAGTGCCCAGTCTCAAGTTAGTGGATCTTAGTAAGCCCTACCTTATCATCATTGCTGATTTTATGGACAGCATTACCATGGGTATTGTGGGGAGGGAAGGAATTTTTGTTTTAATTATTGTTAGCCTAGCCATATGAAGTGAAATTATCCTATAGATAAAGTTTCTGCTAGAGATAATAAGGTTTCGATTGCTACTTTTTTGACTCTTGCACCTAAGGGTACCGCATCAAGTACCGACAATGGCTGGAATTGCCTCTATGCACTTGTTACTCATAAATATGTGAGACATCCCCAAATGTTGTCACTAGTATGTTACATCTTTTTATGGTGTTTATTGTTTGCTCGATCTGAGTTCTACCATATCTTATGTGACCCATTATATGGCTATTCACCTTAATTTTTCTCCTGAAATATTTCTAACCCTTTTTCTATTTGTACTCTGGTGGGAGATTCTATTGTTGCTAAAAATATCTATAAGGGTTGTGCGGTTTCTATTCATCATAGGGAGACATTGGTAGATCTGATAGAGCTGGACATAACATATTTTTATGTTATCTTGGGAATGGATTGACTTCATTCATGCTATGATTCTCTGGACTATAGGACCCGAAAGGTTAGATTTAATTTTCCTAATAAACCAGAGACTGAATGCAAGGAGTGTTCTTAGTGTGCAAAGGGAGGTTTATTTCCTATCTTAGAGTTGACAAATTGATTTCCAAAGTGTCTGTATCACCCAGTTCGGGTTAAGGATTCTAATTCTAAGGGTCCCTCTTTGCCATCTATCCCTGTGGTTAATGAGTTTCCTGAAGGTCTTCCCGATGATCTTCCTGTATTTTCTCCTAATAGGGAGATAGATTTTGGGATTGATCTTCTACTGAATACCTGCCCCATTTCCATTCCTCCTTATAATATGACCCCGGATGAGATAAAATAACTAAAGGAGCAATTAAAGGATCTTCTAGATAAGGGTTTCTTCTTTCCTAGTATTTCTCCATGGAGTGATCCTGTACTTTTGTGTGAAAAAAGATGGGTTTCTTTGGATGTGTATAGACTATTGTCATTTGAATAAGGTTACAGTGAAGAATAAGTATCCTCTTCTAAGGATTAATGGTCTTCTCAATCAACTTTAGGGTGCTAGGAGTTTCTTTAAGATTGATCTCCATTTGGGATATCACTAGTTGAAAATTAGGGAGGTTGATATCCCTAAGACTGCTTTTTGAACCCGGTATGGCCATTATGAGTTCTAGGTTATGTCATTTGGGTTGACTAATACTCCAACTGCTTTCATGGATCTTATGAATTAGGTGTTCAGGCATATTTTGGATTTGTTTGTTATAATCTTCATTGAGGACATCTTGGTGTACTCCAAAAGTTATAAGTATCATGTCAATCACCTCCGAATTGTGTTGCAGACTCTTAGGGATTAGAAATTATATGCAAAGTTTTCTAAGTGCAAATTTTGGTTTTGTTTTATGACCTTTCTTTGGCATGTTGTTTCTAGTGAGGGGATCATGGTGGAACCACGAAAATTTGAGGTAGTTAAGAAATAGCCAAAACTTGCAACTCTAACCGACATTAGGAGCTTCTTGGGCTTGGTTGGGTATTATTGGAAGTTTATGGAGAGTTTCTTATCTGTTGTTACTCTGATGATAAGGTTGACCTAGAAAAAGGTTAAGTTTGTATGGGTCACTGCTTCTAAGGGTAGTTTTGAGAATTTGAAGGATAAGTTGACTTCTGTGCCTATTTTAACCTGCCCAAGGGTACTGATTGTTTTGTGGTGTATTATGATGTGTACCCAGTGGGAATGGGGTGTGTTTTTACTATGGTAAGGTTATATCTTATGTGTCCAGGCAGCTTATGGATCATGAAGGGAATTATCTGACTCACAAACTGAAGTTGGCGATTGTCGTTTTTGCATTGAAGCACTAGCGCCATTATCTGTATGGGGTGTATGTAGATATTTATTTAGACTATAAGAGCTTGCAGTATAGTTTGTCAGCAAGTCAAGTTAGAGCATTTAAGGCCTAGTAGCATGTCTCAAGTGATAGAGTTTTATCTAAACCATCCAACAAATGATACAAAACTAGCCAACACATACAACAAGAAGATGAACAACAAGCTACCGAAATTATATACAAACCAAGAACAAAAGATCAAACAAAAATAACACAAAAGATGTATAAATAATTTGACATATGGATACACAGTCAAGAAGAACC
Organism: Capsicum annuum; assembly: GCF_002878395.1. Lineage (NCBI taxonomy): Eukaryota > Viridiplantae > Streptophyta > Magnoliopsida > Solanales > Solanaceae > Capsicum > Capsicum annuum. Next base: position 143,705,840 of record NC_061117.1, on the reverse strand, counting down.
AATATGGAAGTTCGCACAATGCTACTGCTGAATATGGGGAATAACAAGTGTTAGGTTTTGACACCAAGTTCTTCTTATTGAAATTGAAACTTCTCACCTTCACCATTTGGGTCCTTCCTCGTCATAATGTTAAAATTCAAGACCTCTCCTTCTTCAGGCTAAACATCTTTAATGGGAGCTTTAATCATCAACCAACAAGGTACAAAGACATTTTCTTCTTCCTCTACTAATTCCGCTTCACCATTAACATCATTATCCTCTTGAGAGATTTCCTCACTACCATTATTTAGGGTTATTTTACCCTCAATAAAGTAAGGATCACCCTCCATAAATGCAATGTTCCTTTAGTTGTGGTATTCACTAGCCTTATGAACCCATCCTTGACATTTAATGTAAACAATACCTTTATAATTGGGAGTAGAAGAGGGATTACCTTTAAGCCGTGGTGGATACCTTTGGTTTGCCCTATCAATGGGCTTCTTCTCTAAGTACTTGTAGGAATCCTTGTTCTTGTTCTATCTGGAGGAAGTAGAAGATTGGTAACCTTTATTGAAGGTCATTTTGGCATAATTGTTCCTTTCTACCTCAATGGCCGCTTCAACAAGATCTACTATTTGGTCAAACTTGTGGACAACTAGTTGAGAAATAATTTGATAATCTAATCTACCTTTGAACCGAGCTGTGCATTGATTTAGAGGTTCAAAAATATCAAGGTGAAAGATCAAGTTTTGAAACTCTTCATAATACTCTTCCACACTTCTATATTCTTGCCTCTAATTGTAGATCCTTGTTAGTTTCTTTTGCTTGAACCTTTCCGTGACATACCTCTCTATCCTAAGTTCCTTCAATTTATCCCAATCCAGAAGGTTGATTTTGTTATTTCTTTCTCTTTTCAGTCTTTTTGTCTCCCACCAAGTATATGCATATCCTTCAAGTTAAGAAAGGGCATGTGAGAATTTCTTGTAGGGAGTTAATTCATTGAGTTAGAAAATTTGATTGCATTGTATTTCCCAATCAAGGTAGATAGATGGATCACTAGTTACTTTGAAGGTAGGAATAATGATCTTGATTGAATTGAAACTCGTGTCTCTACCCAAATTTCCTCCTTGATCCTCTTAATGACCTTCTTAAACTTGAGGATGGTATCCCAAGTTACCTCTACTATGTGGAACCAGACCAAGCCTTCCTCCTTGACCCCTATGTCCTCCTCCGTGATCGCCTTTTCTATGTCTCACAAATTCCACAAAGAGAGCCACTTCATCTAACTCCTAACCTCCATAAGTACCCTCACCTTCCACATCATCAATTTGGATTGTTTGGTTTTGGTTAAGTGGGGCTCTCGGCATTTCTTAGGGTTCTTGGTTTGTGGATCTTCTTAGTGGACTTGGTTTTGGTTGTTTGGATAAGTAAGGGCTTGGTTTCTGGGTTCATAGACTTTTCTAGGTGGATTGAACATTTTGTGAAGTGTTTCCGGAGTTATAGTAGTGGAGGTTTTGGGAGCATGTTCATTCGTTGAGTCATGGTAGTTTTTAGGAGTTGAGTGGTTGGAGTCTAGATGATTTTCCAATGTGTCCATTCTCCTTGAAAGAAAACTTTCCATCCCCTCCATTTGGCTACTAATACCCATTATGGCTGCTATTAAAGTATCCATATTTACCTCTCCCAAAGTTCTTGGTCTGCCTTCACCCGATGCCATGGTACCTAAAAAAGAAATGTTAAACAAAACAAAAACAACAAAAACTTAAGGTTAGAAAAATCAGCATCACAAAATCTTAAGCTCACACCTTTGAAATATCACTCAATTGGCGTCGCAAGTGTTCGTATCTCATTTATACTCCAATGAGATTAATTGGTACCAATCGTGGTTTGAGATCAGAATAGATTCTTGTTTGAAATAGCTCAAGAAAATATGTACGAACTTGAACCAAGAAACTACAATGAATCAAAATGATAAAAGCACACAAAGAACGCTAACACGAAGAAGACAGATTCAAAAACTAATTCACAACTTAGTACATGATTACTAATTGATAATTAGTACTAGAATCAAGAAATGAAACTAAAAAAACAAGGAAAAGAAACTAAGAATCCAAAATTTGAGCCTGAGCTAATATTTAGAGGTTGATGACGTGGTAGCCTCCTATTGGTCGTTGAAAATTGTTGAAAGTTCAAAAAAATTTCTTGTCTTCAATTTGTGTTGATCAATATTCAATTGAAAGAGTGGAATTTCGCTGTTTGGGAGGGAACAACAAGACTTGGAGCCTCTTCAAATTCAAAAAGTGTTTTGACTTTCTTTGCACCTTTTTGGCAAAACATCTTTTTGAAAGCCTTTTGGCTTGTTTCCTCTTTTGGTATGTCTTGGAAGATGCCCTTTCTCCCTTTTGGTAATAAGTCTTTTTGAACGTCCTTTGGTCCCATTTATTCTTTTGTATGTTCTTGGGACTATGTCTTTCAAGACTAACAAAAAAGCACACTCTCTTTCTTCAATTTCTAAGATCAAACAACCACTTTTTCTTCAACAAGATATGAAGATGGTGAAGAACACAAAGAATATAACTTTTGAAATTTGAATTTCTAGGTTCACGTTGGGTTCACCACACATCAAAAACACATGTTCAAGCCTACAACAACACATGTCCAAACTCAAATCCACAACAACAACATCAACAATACATTTTCAAGCCACCAATTCTCAACAACAAACATCAACAACACATTTTCAAGCTCAAGATTTATATCTAGACTTTATTAGTGTTAGTGAAGAAGGGTCTAAAACTAGAAACTAACACGACACGTAAAGACTTCTAGATCTAAGCTCAAAGTTTCGGCCAAAGAACAAAAATAGGACAGATTTTTATTTTTATTTTTGAGATTTTTTGGTTTTAGACACATCTTTTTTTGTGATTTTCAAGTTAACAAGCCCAAGATTGATATATGGGAACAAAATTAATCCTTTCTCTTATACCAAATGATACAAATCAGCCAATAATTTATACAAAACTAGCCAACGCATACACAACAACAAAATGAACAACAAGCTACAAAAATAATTCACAAGCCGAGAACAAGAGATAAAACAATAATAACATAAAAGATGGATAAATAACATGAGATACAGATATACAATCAATAATAACCAAAGTGTATCTCAAATACTAATACCCCTATAAACCGTACAAACAACACCAAGTTCTTATGAAGACCTCAAGGGAACTGAAATCCCCAGGAAACCTCTGTTTCTAAATAAGTAACCAACACAAGTGAATCCACACTTGACACAAGTGATTCCACACTTGAAATATCCTCTCAAAGAGTTTATCTCTCAAAATATATCAAATTTCTTGAAAAATGAACTAATAGAAGGTATTTATAGTCTTGGCTAAGCTTATTACATAGTAAAATGACCAAAAGGCACTTAATAAGTTCCTACACTCTATAAGCGCATCATGCTCCCTGAAAATGACAAAAGGGTTGTTAATGAAGGTAGCCTCAGAATATAATAGGCTATTCTTCACACTTCAACACTTGTTCATCTTGGTTAGGCAGCCCTAAGCTTGAGTCTTTATGTCTTGAACTCCAATGGTGTCATCAAAAGCTAAGATGGACAATTGGCTCATATCAAACTTTCCTATGTGCAACTGGGAGATGATCAATATGGACTTTGTTATGGGTCTTGTGCGGTCTCATAATCAGAAGATTCTATTTGGGTCCTTTTGGATAGAATGACAAAGTTTGCTCACTTCTTGCCTGTGAGGACATACTACTCAGGAGAGGATTTCACTAAGTTATTCATTCAGGAGATAGCTAAGTTGTATGGAGCGACGATGTCCATCATTTCAGATTGAGGTACACAATGCTCTTCTTATTTTTGGCACTCGTTTGAGGACTAAGGTAAACTTTAGCATTGCTTTCCACCCTCAAATTGATGGACAAGCAGATCATACCATTCTGACCTTAGATTATATGCTAAGGGCCTATGTGATTGATTTTAAAGGTAGTTGGGTTGATTATTTGCCTCTTATTGAGTTTGCTAACAACAACAATTATCACTCCAGCATTCAGATGGCCCCTTTTGAGGATCTTTATGGTATGAGGTATAGGTATCCAAATAGATGGTTTAATCTTGGAGAGACTAGGTTTCTTGGTCCTAACTTTGTTCACCAATCCATGGAGAAGGTAAAGCAGATTAGAGAAATACTTAAGACTTCTCAAAGTCACCAAAAGTTTTATGCAAATGTAAGGCAAAGGGAGTAGGATTTTAAAATTAGTAATTGGGGATTCTTGAAGGTTTATCTTAAGAAAGGATTCATGATATTTGGGAAGAAAGGGAAGCTTAGTCCCCATTACATTGGTCCATATAAGATTGTGAGGATAATTTGGAATGTCGCTTATGAATTGGTTTTTCCAATGAGTTTGTCCTCAATTCATCCTATTTTCCATATGTCTATGTTGAAAAAGTATGTGCGAGATGCCTCTTTGATAGTTCATATTGAGGATGTTTGTGTCACGGATTTATTATCTTATCAGGAAGTCCCAGTTGAATTATTGGATGGGTAAGTTCGTATATAGAGAACTAAGGATGCAGATTCAATAAAAGTGCTTTGGAGAAACCAAAAGATGGAGGAATCTACATGGGAATCTGAAGAAGATACGAAAGCCAAATACCCATCTTTGTTATCGGTGATGGATGGCAGTGCTTAAGGTATGAATTTCATTCCTCTCTTATTGTATTTTGAATTTATCCTTGGATTCTATTTTCATTCTTTCTTTTATTATGTTATGGGTGCCCAAACTTATCATTTGGAGATGAATGATCCAAGGAAGGAGGGTTAATGTAACACCCTAAGTTCTTGGGATCTAAACCTCCAAGAAATAGATAATAAATTAGCCAATTTACTGCAGTGATGTCAAAACTGCCAGTAAAAACAGCCCTAATGATGATTTATTGTCAAACATAATGAATCTTCAGGAGGAATCATTACCACGATAGTAAGGAAGCCCAAATTTTGGTCCCTTAACAAGGATTCCACGGTATGACCTATTCTGAGACACAATAAGTCATTAGGACAGACTCATAGTCACAATAGAAGGATACCCAAGAATTCAGCCCCCTACCATTATTCTTAATGACAACTAGTTACATCATACAATGAGTCATTATGAGAGACCCATTTTCATAACAATGAAGGACTAGGTTATCAAGCCTCAGGTAATGACTCTGGGCCACGACTCATCTTCAAATCTCAAAGTCATTACCCAAGCCGTGATGACTGTTCTTAGGATTTTCCTGAACGTTTTAATTAAGGTCTTTTTGTTTTTTTCCTTCCTTCAAACTCTTTCCCATGACTTAAAAACACCCAAATAACACATTTGTCTTTGGTTATCAAGATTAAACCTTAATTTTTTCCTCTTTAAATTTCAAGATAAGAGATAGTAGGGTTTTACAAGAAATTTAACACTCAGGCTCCACACTTTGAATCCTCTTCAACTTTTTCCATATTTCAAGCATGCTGATCATCCCTAACTTGTGTTTATACATTGTGGAATTTACTTACTCAAACTCCACATGTTTAAATTGTTAGGTTTGAAATTGGGTTAAGGGATTTTGATTGATTAGTACTTAAATTGTTTTCCCAAGTTTTAAATATGCTATTCATGCTTGATAAATGGTTTGTTTTGGACCTTATGCAACATGGTAGGGTTTGGAATGGGTGACATGGGTTTTCCAAATTTATGGATTTTTGACTTGGTAATGGCATTAGCCTCAACCTACCTCACCTCACTGATCATCCCTGGATGCTACATCATTTTTATGATGTCGAGTCCGAGGGGTTTTTGGTTACTCGTGTGTAGCATTAGGTGGTATGGTACGTCGGTTGAGTTATTTTGAAGTGGTGAGCCTCCATCTTTTGGAAAGACCTACTATTTTATTAGTTTCCTTTTCATATTTTAGGAATTCTAAATTTTCTTTTGTCATGTCCAGGGGTATGTCTCGACCTAATTGGGTATTTTTGATTTGAAGGCTTTGTGGAAAAGTATTGGGTTAGTTGGTTGTTTGATTATTAGAATTATCACTTGGTTTATTTATCCTTCTTATTGTTGTGTCGGCTGACTTCCGTTGTTCATATTTATTGTGCTCTAGAAGGTTAGGCTATATGGGTAGTCTCTGGCCCACAGCGAGCTTGAGATGTGAATCATTACTAGGCTCTAGTTTGGATCATGACACATTCAAACCCGATGAGCAAGTTTTATTAAAAGTATATCTTATGACAAGTCATCGTGGAGGTAACACTAGCTAGCACGCTGGAGATCCCAAGAGCTAGGTTCAAAGAGATAAAACAAAGTCGTGACTAAAGAGTTCGACATTGTCGAATAACTCAACCCGTTCTATGTGTTAGATAATGTATAGGAAACAAGGAGAAGGCTTAAGGTTTAAATCTTTTTAATGGTTTCTAAGTTTGGCATGTATGATCAAATAGTTTATCTATAGGATTAAATACTTAGGAATCACCTATGCGAGTACGAAGGGGGAGCCGCTTCAAAGAGAATGATAGTAAATATCTATTCTCTAAGATCTTAGAAAACCAGGTAGTGTTCATGGATAAAACAAAAAAATTGTGAGAACAATAAATGGTACAAGGTTAGTTGTATGACTTGTATTGAATAGGTTTACAACAAATTTTGATGATTTAAAGATATTGCATCTATCAATTAATCAAGTGAATCTGATATAAGTTCATTAAGGAAAGTTCAAAGAAAAACCTACCTATTTAGATGCAATTAGTCTTAGCTTCTAAATCACACACTTACCATATATTTTTTGATCTTATAACTATTCCCATTGATGTGGTGTATTATTGGGTTCTAGTGATAAAATATTAATGGAAAAAATAGAGAAGGAAAAAGGAGGAAAAGTAAAAAGTATCTATGCTATATAACAGAAGTATTCTCGCACATTAGTAGGAAAAACATTCTTATGCTTAAATATAGAAGTGTTACTCTAAGTTGTTAGTGATGTAAGAAGAAGGAAAGCTTCACACTGTCATCATCATAGCTCACTCCGCTCAACTTCGTCTTTAGAATTGGATTTGGATATGGATAGGGATTTGTCAAATGATTAATCAAGAGATTATCTTTTTGGATAAAATTTATTTGAAACTTAAGATTTAATGATTTTTAATTTAAAAAATTTGATCTAAAATTTTTCTCCATTTACGGATGCAAAGGTGAATATACACACACATATTAAAAATTAAATTGAATGGATGCAATCATTCAATTCGTTGTTTGAATGATGATTGAAAGAATACGATCACATTTGGTCATCTGTGAACATAGATGTTGTAACACCCCATATATTTTGACACGTATATGACTAAGTTAGCATCGATAAAGGTGCTTAAACTTGAAAAGTAAGGTGGTTTTTTGAGCATCAAAGGTTAGAGATGAGTGTTAAGTGTAAATAAAAGAATTAAAGTGTCCTAGTGCGTACAAGTATTAAGTTAACATGTTGAAACTTAGGATATGGAATTAAAAAATAAGCTACTTTCTTGATTTAAATTAAGCTAGTAGGTGACAAATAGGTGCATCACTTACTAAGACTCCCAGGACTAGCTTATTGGGCCAAATACACTACCAACTACTTGAATTAATTTTGGCCCATACTAAAAGAAAGAAAATGAGAAGAATGGGCAGTCAATGCCTAAAAGTTTTAGATCCACAAAGCCCAAGTCCAATGGCCAAGTAGGTGCATAACCTGCTTAGACTATTTGACAAAATTAAGAGATGAAGTAGCTGCATCAAATACTTAAGGTAAATGGACCTTTTGACCAGCTTAATAGATCAAGTAGGTGCATCACTGTAACACCACGTATTTCCCTAGCATAATCTAAGTCCCAATACATAAGTATGTGTATATTAAATTTTTAAAACACTAATTATTTTTCAGTTTAGAGCCTTCCATTGCGTAGGAAATTCAATTAGCTTTCCAACAATATAAAATTCACCCAAATCCGATAACTGGATAAGAAGTTATGGTAATTTTCAGTTTCAGTCATTAAGCCCTATCATTTTAACCATTAGCACGTCGCAGAGAAAGTCCAAATGACAATTGTCAATTTCCAGCGAGACTCTATGATGTTGGTGCATTGCAGAGCAGGCCAATTTCCAGTTTGGTAATTTCAAGTAGGCCTCCGCGATGTTGGCGCGTTGTGGAGGTGGCCAAATTGGCATTCCAAAGGCTTACCGTGATAGTTCCATGTCATGATGTTTGTCTAGGTCCCAATTTTCCAATTCCAGTGGCTTGGAGCGATATTGGCGCGTTGCGCCAAGGCCAACTATAGGGATGGTCAGTTTTCAGCTTACGTTTTAAATCCATTTAAGGGTATTTGAGTCTTTTTCCTAAGCCCTAAACTCATCCTAAAACATAAAATTTAGCCCTAATTGACCCAAATAATCATTCATTATTCAACTTCCTCTCAAATTAAAGATCCTCTTTCCAAGAACAAGAAATCCTACCTCTCAAATTCAAGACCAATCCTCAGGAACTCACCTAGAACTTCAAGAAATTCATTATCCCAAGTATGTTAGATGTTCATCCATGGAGCCCAAGTAACTCATTTTAATCACCAAGTTATAATCTTTTCAAGTTGTTATGTTTTAAATTACGATTTCATCCATGAATCTCCATGCACTATTGATTTTATACCATGTTACTATGAAATTATCATTACTACTTAACTCTTCGTGTTTTAATATTATTATTTATTGAATTAAATCATGATTTAGTACTATTATGCTGAATTCATGCTATTTTTATAAGTTCCATGGCATTTCTATGATTTTTTTAAACCATGAAACTACAAGTTTTTTATAAAATGTCTACAAGAGTGATTTATTTAATAAAAGCCTTCATGTTTTGTCCTTCAAACTTTAGTGTCATTTTACTATGATTGTTTTGAGTCCTGGGGGTATTGAATACCTGAAATCCATAGTTGTTTACTTAGTATAGTCTTTGTACATTACAGAATAGTCTTCAGAACATACTATAAGCATTATCAAAATAGTCAGATATTAGTCAGTTAAACTCAGAATAGTCTAGTATTTTGATGTCTTTTAGTTGGGAGTAGGATTTAGCACTGAGCAAGTATAGGGATAGAGGATTCTCCATCAGATAGGAAGATTCATTAGTAGCAGTCCCTATACTCCAGAACTACGTAGCCAGTATAGGATATGAGAAGTCACCCATCAGATTAGGCTTGACTATCTCGCAGGGGTCACCCATCAGTTTAGGCTTGACACCCTTAGTCCTTTGGACACTATATCAGTTTAGTGGATCTACACATCCATCATTAGTACCCGTGGAATGGTATTAACACCCTTTCAATTGGGGTAACAGGTTGGACAACTCCCACAGTCTTAGATACAGTCTCAGTTACAGTCCCAATTTAGTTATTCAGTCTTCGTGTTGTTTGATCAAAGCATACAGATTTCAGTTATTTTAGTATTTTAGTTTATAAATTTTACTCAGTTCATATTATATACTTGGTCATGCATCCTCAGTATTTACAGATTTTCATGCATAGTCAGTAGTTACAAATTTCCATATATTCCCAATACCTACAAATTTCATGATCTCTATTCAGTACTCCATGCTTTACATGGATATCTAGTTAATTATTAGTTCTATTCATAAAACCATACATATCAGCCTACCTCATTTAGCATACCAGTACATTCAAAGTACTAATTGCATACCTTTCTTTTGCACTATGATGTATTATATCATAAGTGCTGATGCTCAGTTCCTGGAGTAAACTTAGACCTCACTTCTCAGGCTACCAATAGTACAGTAGCAGTGGTGAGTCCTCATCATTTGAGGACAGATTATTTTACTTCATATCTCTATTTCATTAGTTAGTAGAGTTAGTTAGGAGCCTGTCCTATCAACTCATATTCAGTCAGTCAGTTTTAGAAGCTTTTCAGACATTATATTTAGTTATCTAGTATTCAAAGTTTTAGTTAACATATTAGTTTATTAATATTTAATTAGATTCTGTCATTTTTCTATAGATTCATATTTCAGTATTGATTCAGTGATAAAACCTTATGGAAATATCAGATGTTTTCCATAATTATAGTATTATTATTCAGTGCTCATGATAGGTACTAGCTCATGGGTTAACTTGTGGTCCCTCGGGACTGTAAGCACCGTGTTACACCCAGGGTGTACTCCCAGAGCATTAAAAACTTGGTATCTAAGCCTAAGGTTTTAAAGTGTCCTAGGAAGTCTGAAAGCTGCATCAAGTAGATTCTTATGCATGGCATGTAGCGCACCACACTTATGGATGAGAGGCTACGAGGCATTTAGGAAAATTTTCCCTTCTTTCAGTATTCATGTCGTACGAGTGAGCATGAGCTCAAGTTAAACTCCCTGTTTAATTTATTTCTTTCTTATGTTTACAGAACATGCCTCCCAAGAAGAACAAAATAAGAACATGAAACCAGCCAGCCCCTCAGCATATCTAGGCGGATCCTCTGGATAAGTATGTTTCTCACGCAGAATTTAGAGCTGCATTCACCACTCTAGCAAACTCTGTAGCAGCACAAAATAAATAGCCAGCTACTGTTCTATCCAACCTAGTGGCCAATACTACTACTAACAGAATTTAAGATTTCACTCGGATGAATCCTCCTTCTTTCACTGGATCCAAGTCAAAAAAGGATCCATAGGAATTCTTTGATATAGTTCAGAAGGTCACGGATGCTACAGGGTTAATATCTAGTCAGAGTGCTGAGTTGGTTGCATATCAATTACAGGATATAGCCCATACTTGGTTTAAGCAAATGAAGGTTGATAGAGGTGTATATGTAGGGCCTGTAGAATGGGAAGAGTTTGCCACAACTTTCTTAGATAGATTCTTCCCATTGGAGTTGAGAGATGCTAAAGTGTTAGAGTTCATTAACTTGAGGCAGGGAAGCATGAGCGTGAGGGAGTATTCCCTCAAGTTTACTCAGTTATCTAGATATGCTCCTCATGTGGTAGCTGATAACAGGTTCAGAACTATGTAGACATCATAGGTACGAGATATCACCCGTTAGATAGGACTAACATACTTAGGGATCACCTGTTAGCATATTCAAATGTATAGGACTAATCCCAGGGGTCACCCAATAGATTAGGACTGATTCCACAGCATTTGTCTTTACCAGTGGCGTTGTACTGATACTCTTCCAACTGGGGTTACAGGTTGCACCCCAATTAGCTTAGTATGAGGCATATCGGTTAGATGAATACATTCCACTGTTTCAATTACAAAATCAGGACTGTCAAATACAGTCAATTCAACTCAGTAGTATAGATTTCAAACTGTCAAATATAGTCAATCCTTATCATTATAAATAGACCCCAAGATCACCCAATAAATAGGACTGATCTCAACTATGGTCAATCAGTAACGGTATCATCATATTTAGAGATCACTCGGTTGATAGGACTGATCTTAGATTCTGTTACTCAGATACAGTATGGAACTCAACTAGTTCCATCAGATTCAGGACTGTTAGATACAGTCACTTATGTTATCAGTTATATTAGTTATTAGAAATTATGTTGTTAGCATTCAACTTCAAGACTGTTAGATACAGTCAACAAGACCATTTCTTCATAATCAAAACTGTCAGACACAGTTATTCATGTATCAGTAACATAGTATCATTCCCTTAGTATTCAATAGTACAGTATTAGTTTTTACTCATCAGTGACTCAGACGTCAATGTCAGTAGACTCAGTAGTCAAAACTCAGTATCCAGTCCTATCATGATCTCAGTTACAGTTATGTATGCATACTTTTATTCTCACGTTCATGTTAGTAAGTCAGTTGGTATTGTTCATGCATATGAACCTATTGTATTCAGCCTACCTCACTTTCATACTAGTACAGTCAAAGTACTGACGCATTTGTGATATGGTGTCTTATACCATAGTTTAGAAGCACGAGCTCCAAAGAACCAGTAGTATCCTAATTTAGCAATCACAGTTAGCAGTGAGTCCTATTCCTTCATCACATGCTGATCACATTACTATTTTAGTATTTTAGTTTATTTTAGTAGTTGGAGTTAGTTGGGGACATGTCTCATCAACTCCTTATTCAGATAGTTTAAAGGCTTTCAAACTACAGTATGTTCAGACAATTATCTTAGTTGTTTTGGTATTGTTATACCATACTTTTTAGTTATGTGGTAGTATTGAACCTTATGGCCTTTCAGTTCATGTTTATGCATTTACGATATTATTAATGTTATTTAGTACTCAGTTTACAGATATTAGTCATGGGTTAGCTTGTGGTCCTTCGGGGTCATGGGCACCGTGTAGCAATTCGGGTACCAGATTCGGGGCGTTACAAAAGCCATGTCGAGTAGAGCCTAACTTATGAATGTGTTGCATACCATATTTATAATTAGGGGGTATCTTAGTTATTTAGGAAATATGACCTTGTTTTAGAATCTAAATGATGCGGTAGAGTTGTTAAGAAATTTGTTCCCATGCATTCCATGACCCATGTCATCTATATTGTTCCTACTATGGTTAAGGTATTTCCTTAGATACAATCTTCAGACAAAGGTCGCATGATGTTTAAAAAAATAAAAAATGCTTGTAGAGGTTCTACATTACTTGCATACTTATTTGTACCACTTGTATCATCTTGGTTAATCTTAGCAGGATGTAATAGGGTCATTCATATGTTACCCAGTTAATGGTTACCTAATCATAGAGACAGGTTGTATTGTACATCTTCTTATAAGAATCCGACCACTTATTGAGTCCATGATTTCCATAGTAGCTCCTTCAGTGGTTAAAGGATCTAAACATATAGGGAACGTTTAGTACTTTAGAAGTAATAAACATAGAAGGTTTAGGGTTATGTATGTATTGGAAATAAAAATTATTGATTTAGCTTTATACTAATTAAAAAATGTGGCAGTAGTATAGTGTTGTAGGTAAATTACCACGATGGTGTTGGTTGGAGATAGTCCTAGTAGTCCAATAGAGCATATTGCAAATATTCTTACTCATTAAACTAATTATGCTAGTTGTTAGAATTATAAGATATGTGCTTATGACCACCCCAAATAGGTTAATCATATGATTCTTTTTGTGGTTAGAAAAATTTGAGCATAAGTGTTTTAATTGTTTCATTTACAAGTATATAGTTCTATGTATGATCTGTGCTTTGGTTATAGAAAAGAACGTGACTAAAGATTAAGGTTGTAAATATTGAGGGGTTTGAAATTAGTGATGATCTATTAAATATTTAGAGTATATAAATGCAAAGTGTAAATTACTCACTAGTAGGAGAGTATTTTAGTTGCATAATAAATAAAGAAGAACTAATTCAAATATCAGAGAATGGAGATATGGGTTGAGTCAAGTTCCCTAATAGTACAAGGAGACGGCATATATGAGAACTGGAAGAAAAGGTTCTATAGGTTGTGCCTTATTAAAGAGAATGCTTACTAAGCATGTGACCTAAGAAAGAGATATTGATTCCTTACTTTAACCAGTTGCAAATACACATTCAAATTTATTCCTGAAACAACTTCTATTTAAAGTTTTGATAGATGGGAAGTCGTCTTAGAATCAATAGAATTTTTTGTGTCTAGTTAATAGCTACAAGATAGAGAGTGCAATTGAAATGTCACTTTGTTAACAGAGATACTCATCTAGTGTTCTACCCTAAAATGCACTTGTATTATTTATATGAAGGAAATATTGTTCTTACATATACATAGTGACTACTATCAATGGAGTATATTTACTATAAGTTATAGGTATCACTTATTCATTTGATTTCTTATTGGCAAGATTTATTTGCTTATGTGTTACGATGTCCTCTAGGTCCACTTGTTCATTTGCTTTCTCTAACCTTAATAAGGTATCAATGTAGTGTTTTATGATGTATCACTAACTTAACAAAAATAGAGTTCTCAACCTCACACTCCTATAGATGGACTATAGAGAATTTCCCTTTTTATCTCTGCCCTGTTATTTATATTGACTTAGAAAGCAGACAAGCTCTGGCGATTAGAATATGTATAAGAAGAATTCTTAAGGATAAAAGACTATATGGGAAAATTGCATATACTTTAAGATTATTAAACAAATATGGGCATAACTGCATAACTGTGATTTAGAACCAGTGATGATATGATTGCACTTTGGATATAGTAGAGTGGTCTTATAGGATTCCACCTAGTTTCCAAGACATCAGTTGCCTATATAATTAAACATTCTATGTATCCTATAGTTTATCTAATTGTAATTCATTTACCCTTTGAGGATTATTTTCTCACATGTCAAATATGTCATAGAACAATTGCATGTAGGTGTTGATTGCTTCATAAAAACCTCACTTATTACTATATGTTTTAAAGGATCTTGCCCTATTTATTATATATTTCACTAATTACTTTCCACAAACCACTTGTTCATATTATATATGTGTCATAGATTAATGGCTCAAATGTTGAAGGCATTCTATGTTACTTGCTCACAGGTCATAAGTACCACAAATCACTTGTCTGCATATTATATGTTTCATAGATTAATTGCCTATATGTCAACATACTTCATAGCCCACTTGTTTAAGAATTAAATACCTTATAATTTAAACATTTGTCCATGTGACATATGCTCACTTGCTTATATTTCCTAAATTATACTTATTCATATTTTAGTCTACTTAAAACATGTACAGTCCACCTACCCACGTGACTCACATTTCACTTTATTATAGGTAGACTTAGTGGTCACGTGTTGGGTAGTGCTCACATCTAGTCCATTTTCTCAACTTGTTTTGCAATCTACCTACCCAAGTACTAATGTTTGTAATTTATCTTCCCACATTACATGTCCTAGTTCATTTTCTCACATGCTACCTATCTTACATGCTCACATATTATTGGATTTTACAATTTACTTTCATACAGATTAGTGTTCCTACAACACAAATACCTAAGTATCATATGCCTCTTATGTGCATTATTTATATGCTAAATGCTCTTCGTTGTGGCTTACTATTTATATATAAAGTAATCCTTTGTGCCGATTGCTATGTGCCATAGACCCTATGTGATTTATTTGTCCATGTGTTATATGCCCCCATTGTGCTAGTTTACTTAAACATTGCATATATTGGGATTAAGCCCTCTGTTTCAAGGTGAAGTTTGAATATTTCTAGAAAAAAAATTGACACATGTGAATTTTACCATAAAGTGTACCTATAGATAGATGGCTAAGCATAGTATCCTATCAAGATACAAAGAGCAAAAAATAAAGTTTCACATTAGAAAGTGTATGTTTTATAGGATTCACTTATTAAAGGCATTATGAGATTTGGAAAGAAATGTTGCGCCCTTGATATGTTGGGTCTTAATGTACAGAGAATTGACTAGCAGGATTAAGAGAGACTACCCCCAGAGTTACATTTTTACACTTAGTACTTCATGTGTCTATGCGGTTTTAATGTCTATGAGACCCATAACTTATTATTTCCATTGAGGGTATTGAATTCATAGAGGGTTAACTTGAATAAAATCAAAATTTTATCCTTAACCTACATATTGAATGGTTGAAAGCCAATAGATGTACCCTCTGTTGGAGTGTTATGTAGGATTCAAAGAGCTTAAAAAGGAAGAGAGAGACCACTTGAGAATTTGAGGACTATAAAAATTTTAATTAGCCATACTATTCTAAGAAACTGTATGAGATTCTGAGATCACTTGTCTTTCTTAACACATTATAAATTTCACATGTATCTATTCACTTGTTTGTAGGATCAGCTAATTACTTGTTCACTTTCTCATTAGTTCAGTTGTTATCTTCCACACGTGTCATATATTCATATGTATAGTTCATACTAGGGATTCCTATAATGTTACACATCAAACTCGTTATATAAAGAAAAGGAGCGGAAAAATATGGGCTACAAAATTGTTTCACTTGATTATATGTGGTGGAGAAGAGCCTTACACTTTATTTGATTTCTTAATAGGAACCAGTTAAAATATTGTGCGAGGTTTGTATAAGTGTAGTATTGTAAGCTAGTGTGTTTTGAACTGTCTTGTCTACAAGGAAGAAGTACTAGCAACACTTTTAGAGAAATTCTAGCATCAATATTATTTTAAGCTACATCTCTCATTCGAGGATGAATGATCCAAAGGGGGGATGATGTAACACCCCATATATTTTGGCAAGTATATGACTATGTTAGCATCAATGAAGGTACTTAAACTTCAAAATTAAGGTGGTTTTTTGAGGTGAGTGTTAAGTATAAATCAAAGAATTAAAGTATCCTAGTGCATATAAATATTAAGTTAACATGTTAAGACTTAGTATATGGAATTAATAAGCGAGCTGCTTGCTTGATTTAAATTAAGCTAGTAGGTGCATCACCTACTTTGAGTTATTGACCAATATAAGAACCAAGTAGGTGCATCACCTACTTCGAGTCCCTTGACTAGATTATTGGGCCAAATACACTACAACCTACTTGAATTAATTTTGGCCCAAACTTAAAAAAAGAAAAGGAGAAGAATGGGAAGCCAAGGCCCAATGTCCAAGTAGGTGCACAACCTACATAAACTATTTGACCAAATTAAGAGATAAAGTATTTGCATCATCTACTTAAGGTAAATGGACCTTTTGACCAGCTTAATAGAGCAAGTAGGTGCATCACCTACTTGGACTACTTGACTATCTTAAAAAACCAAGTAGGTGCATCACCTACTTGGACCTGTTGAGCAAAAAGAAATATCTGGTCCCATTTAAAGAGAGAGAAGGTCATGAAGGGGAATTTATATACCAAGATAAGTGCCTTTCACCATTAATTTCACTTGTAGAAAAATTAGATTCTCTCAAGCTATTCTTAACTAGAAACAGCCGCCTAATTTCTCCTAGGGTTCTTGAAGAAACCCTTTTTATTTCTATAATTCCCCGAGAGCACACCCTGGATGCCACACAGTGCTTACAGCTCCGAATGACCACGAGCTAACCCATGCTGATACCTACTGTGAGCACTGAATAAAATAACAAGGAACATGTGTGGAATTTAACTGGAAATGCCATAAGGTTTTAGCAACTGAAATCATAGTTTAAAACATCTGAAACATACTGTCAATATTGATAAAACAACTGATAATAATGACTAAAAACTGACTATCTGTCTGTACTAGTTCGAAAGCCTCTAAACTGACAAAATGTGGAGTTGATGATACAAGCCCCAAACTAACTCTAATTGACAAAATGAATGAACCGCTGATATAACTGAATATAAGATAACTTGTCGTCGAAGGATGAGGACTCACCACTAATGTTGCTGCTGATGGATTGGAAAGTCTAGGTATGGTTAGGATCCTGAGCGTCCGAACCTATGATATAAGACATCATAATGCAAGAAACGAGTATGCGGTCAGTACTTTGAATGTACCGGTATACAAAATAAGGTTAAGCTGGTATGCATGGCTTATATGCAGGAATAATAACTGACTGAATAAATAGCATAAGATAACTGATGTATAGTATGCGAGAAAACTGTAAAATCTAAGAATGCATTATCATGCATATGACATGATACTGGGATAGTCTGTAAACTGAAATACTGGACTACTGATACTAATGACTAATAATTGTATGCCTTGGTCAAGCAAGCCTGGAAACTTAACTCTGAACTGAGACTATAGGAGGTATCATCTAACCGACATATCCCAAAATGAGATAATTGGGGTCCAACCTGTGACCTCAGTTGGAAGGGGGTCAGTACTGTACCATGGGTACTAACAATGGATGTGTGGATCCACTGAAATGAAGTCTCGAAGGACTAAAAAGCCACCCTATACTGGCAGGTTCTCTAGTGAGATATATGCAATCGGCAGGTTAACATCTCTAACCTACGTTGGCTACGTAGTTCTAGAACACAGGGACTACTACTAAAGGTCACACCGTCAACTGGCAGGTGAGCCCCCATACCTGGGTTTCGTCAGTGCTAAATCCTACTCCCAACTAAACTAACTCTAATTACGGAATTAAGCTAAATTTACTAACATGATATACTGACTGGACTAATAATACTCTAATATATCAGAAACCATTCTAAAAATATAAAAACTAAGTAAACAACTAAATATTCATAACCCCCGAGACTCGATAGCAATAACAACAAGACCATGCTATAACTTTAAGGACATGATAAGTAGTCATTATTCAAAACTCATTCATTTGGGCATTTCGTCAAACACAAGCATTTCATCGTTTAAACACGGGGATAGTTTTTTAACTTGTAAAGATAGCATGGTTTCAATACTAAAATCAATAATTAAGGCTTAAATCAGCAAAAAAGCACAATTCAAAATGTTTAGGGTTTAATAACAACAACAATTGCATGTAAACATGATATAAAATCGAGATTAATGGAAACTCATAGGCAAAATTCATGGACAAAATTCATGATAACATGTAAAAACCATAGCTTTAAAACTAGAAATTGGGTTCTTAGACTCCATGAGTGAAAAGGTCCCATGGATGAACATTTAACATAACTTAATAGAAGAATTTGTGAAGGTCTTGGTCGTTTTCTTGAAACTTGAGCTTGAATCTTGAAGGGGCTAGGGTTTGTTCTTGAGAGAGAATTACTTTGTTGGAGAGAAATTATGAATAATAGGCTTTTAATTTTGTGTTTGGACGAATTTGGGTACGGGAAAATAACAAGACAACCCTTGGGAAATTAAAATTCATAACTGGAATTCTGATTAGGCCTTCACTGCAACATGTCAAGGTTGTCATCGCAATTCCACCGCGATGTAGTGCAATCATGGTGACTTTCTAGAATCTGAAAATTGTCATTTTGAACTTCACCGTGACACGGTAAGGTGATCACCAATATAGCCACCATGACGCGCCATAATCACGGTGAGCTACTATTTTGGAAATCCAAATGTGGTCCAAACCTCGTCCAAAAAATTTGAAACTTACCCGAGACATGCCCCTTACACCCCTGAACATGAATCAACTCAAAACTTATGTCTCGGGTTCAGGAAGGTGACTTTTAAAATCAATGAAGTTAAGAGGACAAAAATAAAACTAAGTCTCCAACACTTAGCCAAATTTTTAGGTTCTAAGCCTCTTGTACATGTATTATGGGCTGAATTTAGCCAAGATAATTATGGGGTATTACAATATCTCCCCCTTGAGAACATTCATGCTTGAATAAGATTGATTAAGCTAAGAATACAGAGGTACTAAGATTATATGCTGATTATTAATAACTGAAAACATGATTACATGATTGAGTCTGAAACATGGTGACTGACTGAACAGATTCGTGAATGCATGAAATGACATGAACATGATTATATGGCTAGAACTAAGAACAAAAAAGAGGAACTCTAAGGAAAAATGTTATCTTGAGCTGAGTTTGAGTTTGCAGAGAAAAGGTGAGGGTATTTGGTACGGATGTCTGCTTCTGCTTCTCAAGTAACTCTCTCAATGGATTGATTCCTCTAAAGAACTTTGACCAAGGGAATTATTTGCTCCATAGTCTACAAATCTGGCGATCTAACATTTCAGTAGGGAGTTCTTCGTAAGAAAGGCTATTTTGAATATCTAAACTATCTAAAGGAACAACGACAGTTGGGTCACTAATACACTTCTATAATAAAGAAACATGGAACACTGGATGCACTAATGCCAAATCTACAGACAACTTAAGCTCATACGCTACCTTCCCTAAATGACTCGAGATCCTAAAAGGGCACTACATATTAGGGATTGAGATTTCCCTTTTTGCCAAATCTCTTCACTCACTTCATGGGAGAGATCGTCAAATATACCAAATCACCAATCTCAAATTCAAGATCTTTTCTCCTTACATCTGCATAAGATTTCTGTCAGCTCTGGGCTATCTTAAGCCTCTCCCTGATCAAGTGAACTTTCTCCAAAGCATCGAACACTGAATCTGGCCCTATCAATGCAGTCTCATCTACCTTAAACCAACCAATAAAAGATCTACATCTCCTACCATATAGAGCCTCAAATAGAGCCATTTGAATATTAGAATGATAGTTGTTGTTATAGGCAAACTCAATCAATAGCAACCGATCATCCCAACTACCCTTATAGTCAATAACACAAGCTTTCAAAATATCCTCTAAAGTCTGAATGGTCCTCTATGCCTGACCATCTATCTGAGGGTGAAAGGTTGTACAAAGACAAACTTAGGAACCAGGACCCTACTGAAAAGCCTTCCAAAAATGAGAGGTAAACTAAGTACCTCTATCTGAAATAATGGACAACGGGAACCCATGCAATCTAACAAACTCTCTAATATAGAGTTTGACATAATCCTTGACTGAATAAAAAGTATGGACTGGCAAGAAATGGGCTATTTGGTCATCCTATTCACAATGACCCAAATCAAATCATGCTGACAATAATTACGAGGCAAACACGTCACAAAGACCATGTTCACCTCTTCCCACTTCCAAGTGAGAATACTAAACTCCTGCATAATGCCACGAGGCCTTTGATGATCAACCTTAACCTTCTGACAATTAGCACACCTTACTACAAACTTTGCAATATCTTTTTTCATACCGCTCCTCCAATAGATTTCCCACAAATCGCGGTACATCTTAGTAGCTCCTGGGTGAATAGAGTAACGCACACCATGCGCCTCTATAAGAATCGACTATCTCAAATCATCTACACATGACACACAGTATACCCTGGAAATGCAACACACCATCTCCCCCTTGAGAGAAAACCTCTACTTTTTGATCTCTGACTAACTCCTTCAACTTGACCAAGCTAGGATCTTTATCTTGCTTCTCTTTCACTTCGGCAACCAAAGAAGATTCTGAACTATTCTAAACCCATACACTACCCTCAGCTGAGTCAACCAAATAAACACCTAATATAGCAAACTGATGAACCTCCTAAACTAACTTTTTCTTGCCACTCTAGATATGATTAACACTACCCATAGACAATCTACTAAGGGAATCTGCCACTACATTGGCCTTGCCTGAATGAAACAAAACATTCATATCATAATCTTTCAATAATTGTAACCACTTTTTCTGACAGAGATTTAACTCTCTATACGAAAACACATACTGCAAACTTTTGTGATATGTGAACACATCAACATACACCACATATAGATAATGCCTCCAAATTTTCAAGGCAAAAACAATAGCTGCTAACTCAAAATCATATATAGGATAATTCTTTTCATGGGGCTTAAGTTGTCTAAAGGCGTAGGCTATGACCTTAACTCTCTGCATCAACACACAAGCCAAACCAACTTTGGAAGCATCATAGTAAATAACAAAGACATCAAAACCAGTGGGCAATATTAAAACTGGGGCTGAGGTGAGTCAAGTCTTCAACTCCTGAAAACTCTTATCATAAGAATATGACCACTGAAATTTGAATTTCTTTTAAGTTAATCTGGACATGGGGGACACAATAGATAAAAACCCTTCACCATCTATAATAGCCAGCCAAACCCAAGAAACTCCTAATGTTTGATGGAGAAATAGGTTTGGGCCAGTTTCTCACTATTTTGGTCTTTTGAGGGTCAACTCTAATGCCATCACCAAAAATAATATGACCAAGAAAAGCTATTGATCTTATCCAAAATTTGCACTTACTGAATTTGGCGAATAACTGATGGGCTCTAAGAGTCTACAATCTTATTCTGAGGTGGTCTGCATGATTATTTTCATTATGGGAATAGACAAGAATATCATCTATGAAGACTATGAAAAACATGTCCAAGTACTGCTTGAACACTATTCATCAAGTCCTTGAAAGTTTCTAGGACATTTGTTAGACCAAAGGACATGACTAGGAACTCGAAGTAACTATACCGAGTTTTAATAGCTATTTTTGGAATGTCACATTCTTTGACTCTAAGCTGATAAATAGCCAGATATGAGGTCTATCTTAGAGAAATAACTGGCGCCCTAAAGTAGGTCGAACAAGTCATCAATTCTAGGGAGTGGGTATTTATTCTTGATAGTGACTTTGTTTAACTGACGATAATCGATGCACATTCTGAGGGAACCATCTTTCTTATGCACGAAGAGGACTAGAGCGCTCCATGGGGAAAAACTGGGACTAATGAATCCCTTATCAAAGAGATCTTTCAAATATCCCTTTAACTTCCTAAGCTCTGCTAGAGCCATTCTGTAGGGCAGAATAAAGATAGGCTGGATATCTAGGAGAAGGTCTACTCCAAAGTCAATTTTTCTTATAGGAGGGACTCCAGGAAGATCTTCAGGGAACACATCTAGGAATTACCTCACTACTAAAACTAACTCAATACTAGTAGTCTCTAAATTGGAGTATTTAACTTGAACAAGATGGTAGATATACCCTTGATGGTTTCTATCGTATTTCTGGAAAAGAGGATTTGTGCGCCCACTGTTCACACTTCCCTGGGGCTTAGGGCCTAGCGCCCTATCCCAATTATCATTTCTAAACTTTAGCGCTGGTGCACTAGCTGAAGATGGAGCTAGGGATAAAGATTTCTGATGGAAATGAGGTGGTTACCACCCTCCAAACTCAGCTGGACAAAACTGAAGCTACCCATTTTGGCTTGCTTATTCTCCCTGTCTATTTCCTTAAGCTTCTACTCCTCAATATGTTAAGAATGAACCATCAACCTAGACACGTACATCTCCTTAATCAACATTGCGGTCCTACATTCTTAACCATGCTATCAGCTACACCAGAGACAAACTTACTCGTCCTAGACCTATCATAAGAGACCGCATTATAAGCATACATGGCTAGCTGAGTAAACTTAAGAGAATACTCATTCACACTCATGTTTTCCTTTCTCAAATTAATAAACTCCTACACCTTATCTTCCCTTAACTCAAAGGGAAAGAACCTATCTAAAGAGTTCCTTTCAAATTCTTTTTATTTAATAGGCCCTGTATCTACCTTTCTATCTCCTTTCCACTGCTTATACCAAGTATGAGAAACATCCTATAACTGATAAGCACACAACTTTAAACTCTCAGTAGAAGTCACACCCATAATATCCATTGCCTTCTAAACCATATTGAGGAACTCCTATGGATCCTCATCAAACTTAGATCCTAAAAATAGAGGAATGTTTATTCGGGTGAAGTCCTAAATCCTAGCTACGATAGTATTAGCTACCATAACAACTAGGAAGACAGCCAGATAATTATTTTGGGCTACTACTGAGTGAGATAAAGTAGTGAATGCAGTTTAAATTTGGCATAGGAGACATGCTCATTCAGAGGATCTTCCTGAACAGGTGAAGGTGCAAGCTGATTCTCGTTTCTTCTTCCATTATTTTTTTTGGGAGGCATTATCTGTAAATAGAAAGAATAGTGAATTAGAGAGAGATTTTAAGTTGATCTCATGCTCACTCACACAACATGAATACTAAAAAAAGGAAAAACTTTCCTAAGATGTCTTGTAGCCTCTTGTCCATAAGTGTGGCGCATCTTACACCCATGCACAAGACTCTACTCAATGAGGATTTCAGACTCCCTAGGACACTCAAAAATCTTAGGCTAAGATACCAAGTTTATAACGCACCAAGATCACACCCTGGATACCACATGGTGCTATAATGCCCCAATTTTCTGAATTGGAATGCTACATGGTACTCATGACCCCGAGGGACCATAATTAACCCACGATTAATATCTGTACCTATACACTACATAATATGGCCATAAGCTTAAACTGAAGAGAAATAGTAACATCCATGGGGTAATGAATTCCCAAAACAACTAAATATAAAACTGAATACTGAATTTGATAGCTAAATCTGACTAAATCCGAGAGCCTCTAAGTACTGTCAAAATAAGGAGTTGAAGGAACATGTCTCCAACTAACTCCATAAAACTAAAATGAAGTAATAAATGAATAATCAAATCATATTATTCTCTAATGGATGAGGACTCACTGCAACACTGCAACTGGAAAGCTACTGCTGGTCTGGAACTCGTGGCTCTGGACCTATGGTTGTAACATGAAAAAAATACTATCGCATAAATGCATCAGTACAACTGGAGTACTGAGTATACGAGTGAGGTAGGCTAATGTAAAAGGTTTACATGCATGAATAATACTAACTGACTGACTGATATAAACGTAAGAGTATAAACATATATACATAGTAACTGAGATCGTGAGTACAAAGTAGCTAAATCTGTTCGCTAATATATGACTGGAACTGTAGTTATGATACATGAGCGACTGTGTCTGACAGTGCTGAATCTGGTATAACTCTCTGAGTCCCATGCTATAACTAAATTTAACTATATCTAATAGTCCTGGTATACTGATATTTGAAGAACTGTCTGAGTTTTTTTACTGAGACTGATATTGAAACTGTAGGATGTAGTTGTTTAACCGACATGCCCTATATATACCATTACGGATAAGCTAGGATCCAATAACTGCCCCAATTGGAGGGGTGTCAATACTGCGCCACTTGTAAGGACAGTTATGAGTGACCCTTATCTGGAAGGTACTCAAAGTGAGAACGGTGGGACCCTAAACTAACAGGTTAAGCCACCTCATAAATCCTAATCTGATAGGTTAAGATGTCTCAACCTACACTGGCTACGTAGTTCTGGAACACAAGAATGTCTGCTAAGAATCACACCCTAAACTGGCAGGTGAGTTCCCATCCTTGGGTTCACTCGATGCTAACTTCTACTTCCATTTGAAGGTACTAAACATGATTCAACTGGCTATACATGGACTGAATAACTAACATCCATTGACTGATGGAGTAGTACTATTATCTGAGAGTTAACTGAGATCATAAGATTTCTGATGTTTCTTGAGGCACATGACTGACTGATTTCTATAGAGTATAGCTTGACTGAGATTTATCGTGGCACATAACATGGATCTAGGCACACATCTATATTTTTTGGGTATGAATACCCCCAGCACTCAATAGAAGAAAACTAGCACACATGACATGACTTGATCATAAGATTAGAGTCCACAATTCACAATATTATAAGTAGGGGATAGTATACTTCATGTATTTATTCATATCTCAACATGGTAGGGAGAGCATGGATACATTTCGTGTATATAATTCATATTTCCATTATCTCACATGCTTCATGCCACAACAACAACAACACATAAATAGCATGGAAATTCATATGAAAGTGTATAGCTAATATGGACTTGTCATTTAGATATCATGGAATCATGTAATTATGGGTTTCTAGCATCCTAGGAATTTTATCAAATACCTTGTGTGCATTATTTAAAGCATAGGTGGATTTCATACTAGCATCACATCAAACTACCTAAATTTCATGTTTTTCAACTAACAACCACATATATTTCATGAAAACATCTTTAGATATCATTTTGAAACTTAAACAGCAATCATCAATATGTACATACTTATATCACCACAAAAAGTTTACAAAACAACATCTAAAAATATGGTTCTTGAGCTCTATGAACTGATTGGATCCATACAAGAACACTATGCATACCTTAGATTAAGAATTCGTGAAATCTAAGATTAAATTTGCTTGAAGCTTAAAACCCCAATGGAAACCCTAGACTTGTTCTTGACTGTTCTTCAGTGAATTTTGATAAAATTAATGTAAAGAGATGCTTGTGGGCTTCAATCCCATGTTTAAAGAGTATATATAGAGTTTTGGGAAGTTACCATATTGCCCTTAAGGAGTTTAAAACGAAAACTGAAAACTACGCAAAATTTATCCTGATTTAGGGCCCTGGCACAACGCGAAGCTTGGTAAAATGCCATTTATTGGGACCTGGAAGCTTGGCACGAAGCAGGGCTATCGTGGAGGCTTTCTAAATATTGACGAGTTCCATTTTGTCCTCCGAAGTGACGCGCCATGCACTGAAATGGCATTTATCTTATAGCAAAAACTTAAAATAGCCATAACTTCTTCACTTGGTATCCGTTTTAGGTGAATTTGGTATCGATGGAAAGATTATTAAATTATATATCCTTTGGAAGGTCATGGGATCAAAAATTCATAGTATAATGAGAGATATACTCATTTGAAGTTGATGATACCAATATCCTTCTCAAGAATTCAATCAGTAAGGAATGTTTTGATTCGCATAATAGCTAGGACATATTTGAGACCTTAATTCACATCAACCTTGATCATGAAACTACCAAGGAACCATGATGTACTATGCATGATCTTGAAACATGGAGCTAAAAGTGAGTTGGAGTTTTCAAGGTATTACAATATCTCCCCCTTGGGAACATTCGTCCTCGAATGAAACTTAATTGAGAGGGAAGAATAAGACAAGCCGAACATGAACTAAACATGAAGGACTGAAACATGATTTCATGACTGACATGCTAAACATACTGAACTCATGCAAATCTGAAGCATAGATAATTGGTACATGGGTGCGTACAAGAGCAATCTGATAAACTGAGGTTCTCAAGATGAGAATGCATATCTAATGCATGACCTTATAATTGAACTGATACATGAATACATTACTGAGTATGCAACGGTAATAGATACCAAGTTTAAACTGGAGACATGAATAAGAAACTGAATAATCTTAAGGAGAATTGTTACCTTGAGCTTGATCTGAATTTGTGGAAAATAGGTAAAGATACTTGGTACATATATCTATTTCTATTTCCCAAGTAGCTCTCTCATGAGACTGATTTTGCCAAAGAACCTTAACTAGAGGGAATTCTTTGTTCCTCAATCGACGAGTTTGATAGTCTAAGATTTCTACTGAAATCTCTTCATAAGAGAGGCTGTTCTGAATGTCAATGCTCTGAATAGGGACTACAATTGTTGGGTCACCTATGAACTTCTTAAGCAAAGAGACATGGAAGACTGGATGAACTGAGGCTAGATCTAAAGGCAATTCTAGCTCATAAGCTACCTTGCCGAAGCGACTGAGAATCCTGAAGGGACCAATATATCAGGGACTGAATTTTTCTTTTTTGCCAAACCTCTTCACTCCCTTCATAGGAGAGATCTTAAGATAGACATAGTCGTTGACCTCAAACTCGAGATCCTTCCAATGAACATCTGCATAAAACTTCTGTCGGCTCTGAGCAGCTCGGAGTCTCTCTCTGATCAACTAAACTTTATCTAAAGCATTGAATACTAATTCAGGACCTATGACTGAGGCCTCACTAACTTTGAACCAACCGATCAGAGATCTACATCTCCTACCATAGAGAGCTTCGAATGAAGCCATTTAAATATTGGAATGATAGATATTGTTGTATGCAAACTCAATCAAGGCCAAGTGGTCATCCCAACTTCCCTTAAAATTAATTGCACACGCTTTTAGCATATCTTCAAGAGTTTTAATGGTCCTTTCTGCTTGACCATCTGTCTTAGGATGAAATGCTGTACTGAGATAAACTTGGGTACCGATACCTTTTTGGCATGCTTTCCAGAAGGGAGAGGTGAACTGGGTATCTCTGTCTAATATGATAGATGAGGGAACACCGTGTAATTTGACCAACTCCCTGATATAGAGTTTGGCATAATCCTCGGCTAAATAGATGGTATGAATTGGAAAGAAATAGGCTGACTTGGTCATTCTATCTACAATGACCCAAACTAAATCATGCTGATAATGAGTTCTAGGAAAACCCATCACGAAGTCCATGTTCAGTTCTTCCCACTTCCAAGTAGGAATGGTGAACTTTTGTATGGAACCACTAGGTTTCTGATACTCTATCTTAACCTGCTGATATGTAGAGAACTTAGCCACAAACTCTACAATATCACTCTTCATCCCACTCCACCAATAGATCGCTCGCAAATTGCGGTACATCTTAGTGGCCCCTAGATAAATGGATTATCGCACACCATGCGCTTCTGCAAGAATTCGTTGCCTCAAGTCATCTACACCTAGCACGCACAAACAACCCTAACAACAAAGAACACCATCTCTCCCTTAGGAGAAAACCTAAACTTTTTTATTCTAAACTGACTCTTTTAGCATGAAAAGGCTAGGATCCACGTCTTGCTTTTCTTTCACCTCAAAAACTAGAGATAACTCCGAACTACGCTGAACACATACACTACTATTTGAAGATTCGACTAAGCGAACGCCAAGTCTGGCAAGATGATGGATTTCTTGAGCTATCTTTTTCTTGCTATCCTTAACGTGAGAAATACTTCCCATGGAGATTCTACTAAGAGCATCGTCCATAACGTTGGCCTTGCCCGGATGATAAAGGACACTCATGTCATAGTCCTTCAAGAGCTCTAACCACCTTCTCTGGCAAAGATTGGGATCTTTTTGAGAAAAGACATACTGGAGACTCTTATGATTTGTAAAGAAGTCTACATGAACTCTGTAAAGATAATGCCTCCAAATCTTCAAGAAAAAAACTACGGCTGCTAACTCAAGATCATGAGTAGGTTAATTCTTCTCATGGGGCTTTAATTTTCTAGAGGCGTAGGCTATGACCTTACCATGCGGCATAGGTCACAACCTAAATCCACTCTGGATGCATCACAATATACTACGAACTCATCTAAACCATCTGGAAGAGCTAGAACTGGAGCTGTAGTGAGTCGAATCTTCAATTCCTAAAAACTCTTCTTGCATGAATCTGACCACTGAAACTTGACCTTTTTTTTGAGTCAATTTGGACATAGGAGACACAATAGAAAAAAATTCCTCGACAAACCGTCTGTAATTGCCAGCCAAACCCAAGAAACTCCTGAAATCTATTGAAGATATGGGTCCGGGCAAGTTTCTTACCACTTCAATTTTTTGAGGATCTGCTCTAATGACCTCATTGGAAATAATATGGCCAAGTAATGCTACTAATCTTAGCCAAAACTCGCACTTACTGAACTTGGCGAATAACTGATGATTTCTGAGGGTGTGAAGAACAATTCTGAGATGGTCTGAATGATCACGCTCAGTGCGAGAATAAACCAGAATATTATTTGTAAAGACTATAACAAACATGTCCAAGTACTACTTGAAGACACGGTTCATCAAGTCCATGAAAGCTGCAGGGGCATTGGTTAGACCAAAGGACATGACTAAAAATTAGAAGTGACCATACAGAGAACGAAAAGCTGTCTTCGGGATGTCACATTCTCTAACTCTAATATGATGATAGCCTGATCTAAGGTCTATCTTGTAGAAATAACTAGCACCCTAAAGTTGGTCGAACAGATCATCCATTCTGGGAAGTGGATACCTGTTCTTGACCGTAACTTTGTTGAGCTGACGGTAATCAATACACACCATCTTTCTTGTGCACAAATAAGACTGGCGCACCCTATGGGGATACATTGGGCCTGATGAATCCCTTATCTAAGAGATCCTTCAACTAATCTTTTAGTTTTTTAAGTTCTGCTGGTGCCATTCTGTATGGAGGGATAGAGATAGGCTGAGTATCTGGGAGAAGGTCTATGCCAAAGTCTATTTCCCTTTCGGGAGAAATGCTTGGAAGATCTTTGGGAAAGATATCTGAATATTCACTAACCACTGGGACTGATTTGAGACTGGGAGATTCAGAACTGGAATCTTTAATATGCACGAGATGATACACACACCCCTTAGAAATCATTTTCCTTGCCCGGATGTAGGAAACAAGCGGACCCCTAAACACTAAAACACTACCCTTCTACTCTAAGGCGGGCTCATT
This sequence comes from Capsicum annuum, assembly GCF_002878395.1. Classification (NCBI taxonomy): domain Eukaryota; kingdom Viridiplantae; phylum Streptophyta; class Magnoliopsida; order Solanales; family Solanaceae; genus Capsicum; species Capsicum annuum. The sequence continues at coordinate 143,676,111 of NC_061117.1, read as the reverse complement.
CAGGAACTGAAATTGAACTATCCTATTCCTGCAGTCGACTATGGCATAGCAGGAATGAAGCCAATCCATTTCGAGAATGTCATCAAAGTTTGTCATCTCTAACTTGACTAAATCTACTGACGTAGATTTCTGAAATATCATAATCGGGCAGTTCCTGTATACCTGTCGGGCTGTGAAAGTTTTTCCCACTAGGGTAGAGAATGAAAAAGGCTCTGCTAAAATCTCGGGACTGATTCCAAAATCCCCTGCTATGTAGGAGTAACAAAAGGCAAGGATGCACCTGGGTCTAGCAAAGCGTAAAAATGAAAATAGAAAATTTGTAATGAACCAGTAACGACATCCGAAGAATTTTCTTGATCCTGTTGGGCCTGAAGAGCATTAAGTCTATTTGGGCATTACCCACTAGTAGCACTGGAAGTGGCACCCTGCTGGTTTGGGCGATTGGAGTGAGCTGCGGAATGAATTTGCTGACCCTGAAGACTTGACTATGGACACTCTCTACTTCTGTGGCCTGGATTGCCACAACCAACACAGACATCACTACCAGCTCTATAAATACCCTTGTGGTTCTTACCACAATCTTGACAAAGGGGATTTGTTCGGGCACTGCTAACACTACCCTGAGATTTAGAGCCTGGGGCTTTGTCTCTGCTGCCGTCTCTGAATTTCGGCACTGGGGCACTAGCGGAGGAAGGAGCTGGAGCTGCTAACTTGGGAAAAAATAGCAAACGGTCCCTTTCCTCTAATTTGAGTAGAGAAAAACTAAAAACTAACTGATTTTGCTCTCTTATTCTGCCTCTCTCAAGTCCTAACGTTCTGCTCCTCTATCTGCTGAGCATGGGTCATGAGTCTAGATAAAGTAATAGTCTAAAACAAGAGAAGAACAGATTGGACTGGGAGTTTAACTTGAGATTATGCTCACTAGCACGACGTGAATACTAAAAGAAGGGAAACTGTTCCTAAAACATCTTATAGCCTCCTGTACATAAATATGGCGCGCAACACACCCATGCACAAGACACTACTAGATGCATCTTTCAGAATTCCTAGCACTCTATTGAACCTTAGGCTCTGAGACCAAGTTTGTAATGCCCCAATTTTTTTAATTGAAATGCTACACGGTGCTTATTACCCCAAGGGACCACAAGCTAACCCATGACTGATAACTGTACAGTACACTTCATAATATACATATAATACACGGAAAACTTGAACATATAGGCCATAAGGTGCAACTAAAGAGCTATAGTAACATCCATGGGGTAATGAATTGCCAAAACAACTGAATATAAAACTAAATACTAAATCTGATAGCTAAATCTGACTAAATCTGAAAGCCTTTAAATATTGTCTGAATAAGGAGTTGAAGGAGCATGTCTCCAACTAACTCTGTACAACCAAACTAAAGTAATAAATGAATAAATCAAATTGTATTATCCTCAAATGGATGAGGACTCACTGCAACACTACGACTGGAAAGCTACTGCTGGTCTGGATCTCGTGGCTCTGTACCTATAGTGTAACATGAAAGAAAGCACCATAGCATAGATGCTTCAGTACAACTGGAGTACTGAGTATATGAATGAGGTAGGCTAATATAAAGGGTTTACATGCATAAATAATGCTAACTGACTGACTGATATGAACGTAAGAGTACAAACATACATATATAGTAACTGAGATCGTGAGTACGTGGTAGCAAAATCTGTACGCTAATACATGACTGGACCTGTAGTTCTGATACATAAGTGACTGTGTCTGATAGTCCTGAATCTAGTAGAACTCTCTAGGTCCCGTGCTATAGCTGAATTTGCCTGTATCTAACCATCCTGGTATACTGATATTTGAAGAACTGTCTAAGTTTTTTTACTGAGACTAATACTGAAACTGTGGGAGGTAGTTGTTTAATCAACATGCCTTATGTATACCATTATGGCTAAGCTGGGGTTCAATCTCTGCCCCAACTGGAGGGGTGTCAATACCGCACCACTTGTAAGGATAGTTATGAATGACCCTTATCTAGCAGATACTCAAAGTGAGAATGGTGGGACCCTAAACTAACAGGTTAAGCCACCTCATCAACCCTAATCTGACACTTTAAGATGTCTCAACCTACGTTGGCTATGTAGTTCTGGAACACAAGGATGACTGCTAAGAATCACACCCTGAACTGGCAGGTGAGTTCCTATCCTTGGGTTCCCTCGATACTAACTTCTACTCCCATCTGAAGGAACTGGACATGATTCAAATGGTTGTACATGGACTGAATAACTGACATCCGTTGATTGACGGAGTAGTACTATTATCTAAGAGTTAACTGAGATCATGAGATTTCTGATGTTTCCTGAGTTACATGACTGACCAAGTTCTATAGAGTATAGCTTGACTGAGATTTATCGTGGCACATGACATGGCTCTAGGCACACATCTATATTTTTCGGGTATGAATACCCCCAGGGCTCGATAGAAAGAAACTAGCACACATGATATGACTTGATCATAAGATTAGAGTCCATAATTCATAATATTATAAGTAGGGGATAGTATACTTCATGTATTTATTCATATCTCAACATGGTAGGGAGAGCATGGATACATTTCATGTATATAATTCATATTTCCATTATCCCACATGCTTCATGCCACAACAACAACAACACATAAATAGCATGGAAATTCATATGGAAGTGTATAACTAATATGGACTTATCATTTAGATATCATAGAATCATGTAATTCTGGGTTTCTAGCATCCTAGGCATTTTATCAAACACCTTGCATGTATTCTTTAAAGCATAGGTGTATTTCATACTTGCATCATGTCAAACCACCTAAATTTCATTTTTTTTTAACTAACAACCATATATATTTCATGAAAACATCTTTAGATATCATTTTGAAACTTAAACAACAACTATCAACTAGTACATGCTAATATCACCACAAAAAGTTTACAAAATAACATCTAAAAACATGGTTCTTAAGCTCAATGAACCGATTGGATCCATAGATGAACACTATGCATACCTTAGATTAAGAATTCATGCAATATACAGTTGAATTTGCTTGAAGCTTAAAACCCCAATGGAAACCCTAGACTTGTTCTTGACTGTTCTTGAGCAAATTTTGTTAAAATTAATGTAAAGGGATGCTTTGGGGCTTCAATACCATGTTTAAAGAGTATATATAGGGTTTTGGGAAGTTACCATATTGCCCTTAAGGACTTTAAAACGAAAACTGAAAACTACTCAAAATTTATCCTGATTTAGGGCCCTGGTGCGACGCGGAGCTTGGTAAAATGCCATTTATTGCGACCTGAAAGCTTGGTGTGAATCAGGGCTATCGCAGAGGCTTTATATCAATTGATGAGTGCCATTTTGGCCTCTGGCGCGACGCGCCATGTACTGAAATAGCATTCATCTTACAGCAGAAACTTAAAATAGCCATAACTTCTTGACCTGGTGTCCGTTTTAGGAGAATTTGGTATCGACAAAAATCTTATTAAATTATATATCCTTTGGTAGGTCATGGGATCAAAAATTCATAGTATAATGAGAGATATGCTCGTTGAAGTTGAAATACCAATATCTTTCTCCAGAATTCAATCGGTAAGGAATGTTTGGATTCGCACAATAGCTAGGACATATTTGAGACCTAAATTCACATCAACCTTGATCATGAAACTGCCAAAGAACCATGATGTACTATGCATGAGCTTGAAACATAGTGCTAATATTGATTTGGATTTTTTTGGGTATTACAATATCTCCCTCTTAGGAAATTCGTCCTCGAACGAGACTTAACTTAGAAGGAAGAATAAGACAAGCCGAACATAAAATGAACATGAAGGATTGAAACATGATCTCATGACTGACATGCTAAACATACTGAACTCATGCATATCTGAAGCATGGATAACTGGTACATGGGTGCGTACCATAGCAATCTGATAAGCTAAGCTTCTCAAGATGAGAATGCATATCTGATGCATGACCTTATAATTGAACTGATACATGAATGCATGACTGAGTATGCAATGGTAATAGATACCAAGTTTAAACTGGAGACATTAATATGAAACTGAATAAGCTTAAGAAAAACTGTTACCTTGAGCTTGATCTGAATTTGCGGGGAAGAGGTAAGGATACTTGGTACGCATATCTATTTCTATTTCCCAAGTAGCTCCCTCATGAGACTGATTTCTCCAAAGAACCTTAACTATAGGGACTTATTTATTCCTTAATCGACAAGTCTGATAGTCTAAGATTTCGACTGAAATCTTTTCATAAGAGAGGCTGTTTTGAATGTCAATGCTCTGAACAGGGACTATAACTACTGGGTCACCTATGCACTTCTTGAGCAAAGAAACATGGAAGACTGTATGAACTGAGGCAAGATCTAAAGGTAATTCTAGCTCATAAGCTACCTTGCTGAAGCGACTGAGAATCCTGAAGGGACCAACATATAGGGGACTGATTTGCCTTTCTTGCCCGACCTCTTCACTCCCTTCATAAGAGAGATCTTAAGATAGACATATTCATTGACCTCAAACTCAAGATCCTTGCTACTAACATCTGCATAAGACTTCTTTCAGCTCTGAGTAGCTCGGAGTCTCTCTCTGAATAAACTAAAATTTCTCTAAGGCATTGAATACTAAGTCAGGACCTATGACTGATGCCTCACTAAATTTGAACCAACCGATTAGAGATCTACATCTCCTACCATAGAGACCTTCGAATGGAGCTATCTAAATACTGGAATGATAGCTATTGTTGTATTCACACGCCCTTTGCATGTCTTCAAGAGTCTGAATGGTCCTTTCTGCTTGACCATCTGTCTGAGGATGAAATGCTATACTGAGATAAACTTGGGTACCAAGACCCTTTTGGAATGCTTTCCAGAAGTGAGGGTGAGCTAGGTACCTCTGTCTAAGATGATAGATGAGGGAACACCATGTAATTTGACCAACTCCCTAATGTAGAGTTTGGCGTAATCCCCAGCTAAATAAGAGGTATAAACTGGAAGGAAATGGACTGACTTGGTCATTCTATCTACAATGACCCAAACTGAATCATGTTGATGATGAGTTCTAGGCAAACCCATTACGAAGTCCATGTTCAGTTCTTCCCACTTCCAAGTAGGAATGGTGAACTCCTACATGGAACCACTAGGTTTCTGATGCTCTATCTTAACCTGCTGATATGTAGAGCACTTAGCCATAAACTCTGCAACATCACTCTTCATCCCACTCCACTAATAGATCTCCCGCAAATCACAGTACATCTTAGTGGCCCCTAGATGAATGGAGTATTACGCACCATACTCTTCTACAATAATTCATTACCTCAAGTCATCTACACCTGGAACGCATAAACGACCCTAGCAACAAAGAACACCATCTCCTCCTTGGGAGAAAACCTAAACTTTCTAATTCTGAACTGACTCTTTTGGCTTGAAAAGGCTAGAATCCATGTCTTTCTTTTCTTTCACCTCAAAAACTGGAGATAACTTTGAACTACTCTGATAACTTACACCACTTTCTGAATATTTGACTAAGCAAACGCCTAGTCTGGCAAGCTGATGGATTTCCTGAGCTATATTTTTCTTGCTATCCTTAACGTGAGAAATACTTCCCATGGAGAGTTTACTGAGAGCATCGGCCACAACATTGGCCTTGGCCGAATGATAAAGGACACTCATGTCATAGTCCTTCAAGAGCTCTAACCACCTTCTCTGGCGAAGATTGAGAGCTTTTTGAGAAAAGACATACTGGAGACTCTTATGATCTGTAAAGACGTCTACATAAACTCCGTAAAGATAATGCCTCCAAATCTTCAAGGCAAAAAATACGGCTGCTAACTCAAGATCATGAGTAGGTTAATTCTTCTCATGGGGCTTTAATTGTCTGGAGGCATAAAATATGACCTTACCATGCTGCATGAGGACACAACCTAAACCCACTCTGGATGCATCACAATATACTACGAACCCATCTGAACCATCTGGAAGAGTTAGAACTGAAGCTGTAATGAGTCGAATTTTCAATTTCTGAAAACTCTTCTCGCATGAATCTGACCACTGTAATAGCCAGCCAAACCCAAGAAACTCCTGATATCTGTTAAAAGATATGGGTCTGGGCCAGTTTCTTACTGCTTCAATTTTTTGAGGATCTACTCTAATTCCCTCATCAGAAATAATATGGCCAAGGAATGCTACATATCTTAGCCAAAACTCGCACTTACTGAACTTGGCGAATAACTGATAATTTCTGAGGGTCTAAAGAACAATTCTAAGATTGTCTGAATGATCACGCTCAGTGCGAGAATAGACCAGAATATCATCTTTAAAGACTATAATGAACATGTCCAAGTACTACTTGAACATACGATTCATCAAGTCCATAAAAGCTGCAAGGTCATTGGTTAGACCAAAGGACATGACTAGAAATTCAAAGTGACCATACCGAGTACGAAAAGCTATCTTCGGGATGTCACATTCTCTAACTATGATCTGATGATAGACTGATCTGAGTTCTATCTTGTAAAAATAAATGGCACCCTAAAATTGGTTGAACAGATCATCTATTCTGGGAAGTGGATACCTATTCTTGATTGTAACTTTGTTGAACTGACGGTAATCAATACACACCATCTTTCCTGCACATAAATAAGACTGGCGCACCCTATGGGGATACATTGGGCCTGATGAATCTCTTATCTAAGAGATCCTTCAACTGATCTTTTAGTTCCTTAAGTTTTGCTGGTGCCATTCTGTATGGCAGGATAGAGATAGGCTGAGTATCTGGGAAAAGGTCTATGCTAAAGTATATTTCCCTTTCGAGAGAAATGCCTGGAAGAGCTTTGGGAAAGACATCTGAATATTCACTAACCACTGGGACTGATTTGAGACTGGGAGATTAAGAACTAGAATCTTTAATATGAACGAGATGATACATACACCCCTTTGAAATCATTTTCCTTGCCCAGAGGTAGGAAATAAGCTGACCCTTGAATGCTGAAACACTACCCTTCCACTCTAAGGTGGGCTCATTCAAGAACTGAAACTGAACTATCCTATTTTTACATCAATTGTGGCATAGCAGGAATGAAGCCAATCCATGTCGAGAATGACATCAAAGTTCGTCATCTCTAACTCAACTAAATCTACTGATGTGGATTTCTAAAATATCGTAATCGGGCAGTTCCTGTATACCCGTCGGGCTATGATGGTTTTTCCCACTATGGTAGAGACTGAAAAGGGATCTACTAAAATCTAAATACTGATTCCAAAATCTCCTGCTATGTAGGAGTAACAAAAGACAAGGATGCACTTGGGTCTAGCAAAGCATAAACATGGAAAATTTGTAACATACCAGTAATGATATCAGGAGAATTTTCCTGATCCTGTTGGGTCTGAAGATCATAGATTCTATTTGGGCATTGCCCAATAGTAGCACTGGAAGTGGCCCCCTGCTGGTTTGGGCGACCGGACTAAGCTGTGGAATGAATTTTCTAACCTTGAAGACCTAATTGCGGACACTCTCTACTCCTGTGGCCTGGATTACCACAACCAATGGAAACATCACTACTGGCTCTACAAATACCCTTCTGGTTGTTACCAAAAGCCTATCAAAGGGGATTTTTTTGGGCACTACTAACACTACCCTAAGATTTAGAGCCTAGCACTTTGTCTCTGTTGTTGTCTCTGAATTTCAGCACTAGGGCACTAGCGAAGGAATGAGCTGGAGCTGCTTACTTGGGATGAAACTGCGAACGGTTCCCTCCTTTTGATTTGGGCTGAGCAAAACTGAAACTACCTAATTTTGCTCTCTTGTTCTGCCTCTCTCTTGTACTTACCTTCTGCTCTTCTATCTGCTAAGCATGGTTCATGAGTCTACCTAAGGTCATATTCTGAAACAAGAGAAGAACGGATTGCACTAGGAGTTTAACTTGAGATTATGCTCACTAGCACGACATGAATACTAAAAGAAGGGAAACTATTCCTAAAATATCTTATAGCCTCTTGTACATAAATGTGGCGCGCAACACACCCATGCACAAGACACTACTAGATGTGCCTTTCAGAATTACTAGCACTCTATTGAAACTTAGGCTCTGATACCAAGTTTGTAATGCCCTAATTTTTTGAATCGAAATGCTACACGGTGCTCATGACCCCGAGGGACCACAAGCTAACCCATGACTGCTATCTGTACCTGTACACTGCATAATATACATATAACATGCGGAAAACCTAAATATGTAGTCCATAAGGTTTAATTGAAGAGATATAGTAACATCCATGGGGTAATGAATACCCAAAACAACTGAATATAAAATTAAATACTGAATATGATAGATAAATCTAACTAAATCTAAAATTCTCTGTCTGAATAAGGAGTTGAAGGAACATGTCTCCAACTAACTCTATAAAACTGAACTAAAGTAATAAATGAATAAATCAAATCATATTATCCTCGAATGGATGAGGACTTACTGCGACATTGCGACTGGAAAGATACTGCTGGTCTGGAACTCATGGCTCTGGACCTATGGTGTAACATAAAAAGAAAGCGCCATAGCGCAAATACGTCAGTATAACTGGAGTACTGAGTATACGAGTGAGGTAGGCTAATGCAAAGGGTTTACATGCATGAATAATGCTAACTGACTGACTGATATGAACGTAAGAGTACAAACATACATACATACATAGTAACTAAAATCGTGAGTATGTGGGAGCTAAATCTGTATGCTAATACATGAATGGAACTGTAGTTTTGATACATGAGCGACTGCGTTTGATAGTCCTGAATCTGGTAGAATTCTTTGAGTCCCGTGCTATAACTGAATTTGACTGTATCTAACAGTCCTGGTATACTAATATTTGAAGAACTATCTGAGTTCTTTTACTGAGACTAATACTGAAACTGTGGGAGGTAATTGTTTAACCGACATGCCTTATGTATACCATTACGGCTAAGCTGGGGTTCAATCTCTACCCTGACTAGAGGGGTGTCAATACCGCGCCACTTGTAAGGATAGTTATGAGTAACCCTTATCTAGCAAGTACTCAAAGTAAGAACAGTGGGACCCTAAACTGACAGGTTAAGCCACCTCATCAACCCTAATCTGATAGGTTAAGATGTCTCAACCTACGCAGTCTTCGTAGTTCTGGAACACAAGGATGGCTGCTAAGAATCACACCCTGAACTGGCAGGTGACTTCCCGTATTTAGGTTCACTCGAAGGGACTGAACATGATTCAACTGGCAATACATAGACTTAATAACTGATATCCGTTGACTGACGGAGTAGTACTATTATCTGAGAGTTAACTGAAATCTTGAGATTTTTGATGTTTTTTGAGTCACATGACTAACTGAGTTCTATAGAGTATAGCTTGACTGAGATTTATCATGGCACATGACCTGGCTCTAGGAACACAGCTATATTTTTCGGGTACGAATACCCCCAGTACTCGATAGAAGGAAACTGGCACACATGACATGACTTGATCACAAGATTAGAGTCCACAATTCATAATATTATAAGTAGGGGATAGTATACTTCATGTATTTATTCACATCTCAACATGGTAGGGAGAGCATGGCTACATTTTATGTATATAATTCATATTTCCAATATCGCACATACTTCATGCCACAACAATAACAACACATAAATAGCATGGAAATTTATATGGAAGTGTATAGCTAATATGGACTTGTCATTTGGATATCATGGAATCATGTAATTATGGGTTTCTAGCATCCTAGACATTTTATCAAACACCTTTCATGTATTCTTTAAATCATTGGTAGATTTCATACTTGCATCATATCAAACCACCTAAAGTTCATGTTTTTCAACTAACAACCACATATATTTCATGAAAACATCTTTAGATATCATTTTGAAACTTAAACAACAATCCTCAAAATGTACATGCTTATATCACCGCAAAAACTTTACAAAATAACATCTAAAAACATGGTTATTGAGCTCTATGAACTGATTGGATCCATATATGAGCACTACACATACCTTAGATTAAGAATTCATGGAATCTACGGTTGAATTTGCTTGAAGCGTAAAACCCCAATGGAAATCCTAGACTTGTTCTTGACTGTTCTTGAGTGAATTTTGATAAAATTAATGTAAAGGGCAGCTTTGGGGCTTCAATCCCATGTTTAAAGAGTATATATAGGGTTTTAGTAAGTTACCATATTGCCCTTGAAGAGTTTAAAACAAAAACTGAAAACTAAGCAAAATTTATCCCGATTTAGGGCCCCGACGCAATACGGAGCTTGGTAAAATGCCAATTATTATGACTTGGAAGCATGGCGCGAAGTAGGGCTATCGCGGAGGCTTTTTGGAAATTGACGAATTTCATTTTGGCCTCCAACGCGATGCACCATGCACTGAAATGGTATTCGTCTTACTGTAGAAACTTAAAATAGCCATAACTTCTTCACCGAATGTCCGTTTTAGGAGAATTAGGTATCCTCGGAAAGATTATTAAATTATCTATCCGTTGGTATTTCATGGGATCAAAAATTAGTAGTATAATGAGAGATATTCTTGTTTGAAGTTGGCGATACCAATATCCTTCTCAAGAATTCAATCAGTAAGAAATATTTCAATTCGCACAATAGCTACGATATATTAGAAACCTTAATTCACATCAACCTTGATCATGAAACTACCAATGAACCATGATGTACTATGTATTAGCTTGAAACATGGAGCTAATATTGAGTTGGATTTTTCGGGGTATTACAGGTGCTTATATCCCCAAGGACCACAAGTTAACCTATAATGATACTTGCTGTGAGCACTGAATAAAATAACAAGGAATAGGTGAGGAATTTAATTGGAAATTCCATAAGGTTTTAGAAACTTAAAATTAATACTAAATCATAGTTTAAAACATCTAAAACATACTGTTAATAATGATAAAACAACTAATAATAATAACTAAAAACTGACTATCTGTCTGTACTAGTCATAAAGCCTCTAACCTAGATTATGTAGCATAACCATCATAACAAGTCACCCACGAGCTATATGGGCTTAGCTTTCCTAGATGGAAGGGTCCTAGAGCGTGTGGCCATACGAACCAGAGAATAATCTCATGTACATATGAACTATAGGGGACTCGAGCCTCCCCACATATATCAAGAGTTACTTAAGTAATCAAGCATACAACATAGGGACTCAAACCTCCCAGTCATATAATAAGGGAGAGTCAACCCTCGCGATCATTTCGAACCTCACATCGGCAACTACGAATTCAAGTATTGGTCCCTTAGGACCTCCATTTTCAAGACACAGTTACACAACCCTCTTTTAATCCCCATTAAAACATTTATCACACATTCCCATTAATTGAACCATAATGCACATTCAGGCATACACTATTGGAATCATCATACCAACTACACTTGCAAGGTAACATCAGCGTGCGAAACCAATTATCATCACTTTGGGGAAGTCACTACCCCCTTGGTTAAATTATACATTATCTTAGGGAATTACACAACCTCCTAAGGTTTAATTCAAAATAATTATGCTTCATTAGCTTTTCACATTATGCATTAATTCAAGAGTAGTACAATGTACATAATTTTCATAATCAAAGCCAATTTCACAATTGGGGTTGAGGTCTTTATCATTTCAATGGTCAATATTTAGAAATTAAGATAAATCATAATCCCCTAGTTTATTCACCATATATATGCACCTCATAAGTTCAAAACATGAATAAAGCACGAACAATCATATGTAAACCATAGGAAGACATTGGTCAAAAACAAGTATTCAAAACCCTCAACCTATGTTCCAAAACCAACATCAAAATATCATGAATAACTATTTAAAACACATGTTTTTACAAAATAATAGATGGAAAAGAGTAATATGCCTGAAGGATTCTCTATTATGGAGAAGAAACCTTGAATTAACCCCTAGATGCTCAACCTTGAGGAAACCCTAACATACTTTGCTTGAAAGAATTTGAGAGAGTAAAAAGGATTTGATTTGTTAAAGTGATAAAATAATACCCCAAAGGTGTTTTATGAATGTGGGGTCTAAGTGGGTAAAGAGGGAAATGTCCAAAGTTCCCTCAACGTGAAAGCTGAAAAATTATCGCTAGTCGTTACAGTCTCATGACGACTCGTTGAGACACATTACGAATTGTCACTAAGAGCCATATTTAAAATAGTGTCATGGGGCACACACACTATTCACCCTATGAATCACACCATATGACTCGTATAGTGACCCTACGACTCATAGGGTCCAAGTCATTTCCAAGATAGAACCATTTGGGCCTCACGTTGGTCACCTTACGATTTGTACTATGTGGTTCATATAGTCTTTACGACTCGTTGGGATCCACTCATAATCAGGATAGAAAACTCAACAACACACACTGGTCAGGATACAACTAGGTTCCTAGGGCTCGATAGACTCTCTATGACTCATAAGGAGGAGTAATAGTCTAGGCAGTGAGGATAAAATTTCAAAAATTTTCAAGGACCAAAATCTGGGGCCTTCCATTTATTAGCACGATTTGGCTCTTTTGACTCCAAACACAACCATACTTAACTTCATTCTCGAATGACAGGTCAAGGCTTTTATTAGCCCGATTTGACTCCAAACACAACCATACTTACCTTTAACAAAGACTGGAAACAAAGATATTAAGGGAATCACAATTTCCGGTAACAAAGTAAGAAAACAAATATGGTATAAAATGCACGTACCTCACGCACGATTATCCAAAACAGGAAACAAGAATAGGTACTTGGATTTTATATCCTCCTCAGCTTCCCAAGTAGTTTCTTCAGCACTTTGGTTCCTCCATAGAACCTTTACCAAAGCCACGTCCTTTGCTCGCAAATGGTAAACTTGTCGATCTAAAATCTTAAACGGGACTTCCTCACACAATAAGGAATCAGACACCCACACTCTCCAAAAGAACAACCACGGAAGAATCACCTATGCACTTTTTCAACATAGAAACACGGAAGACCCAATGAATAAATCCCAAAATTACAGGCAAATCAAACTCATATGCCACATTGCCTATCCGCCTCATAATGCGATGTGGACCAACATAACGAGGACTAAGCTTTTGACACAAATCAAAACCAGGCATTTTCGTACGGGCATCTCAAGCCTAACAAGGAGCAGAGATTGTCCCATTAACCTAACCTAACCATCACATCAATCAACAAGCATCGGATGAACTCCAAACTTACAATCAAGATAGCGGAAACAAGACTAATAATCATAACTTAAGAAAGTCTAGCCATTCATTAATGTTAACATTCAACATCTAATTTAAACAAGTCCACAGTAATCCACAAGCCTCTACCAATCCGATGTCTATAATATGTTGGGACAAACCCCCGACAATAGCCAAAACCAAATCTAATACAAGTCTATGACATAAGAAAAAAGACTATGAAATATATGTCTCCGAAGTATGGAGCTCACCACTTTAAGTAAACACAATTGCTCGAGCACCTGGTCACTTCCCAGGAAGATAAGTAGATGCTCCGGCCCCTGTGTCGCGTGGGAACCCAGCGTTGGGAGAATATTAGCGGTTGGAGCGCTGGCATGTAACTCAAGGGTAAGGATAAAATAGTGCTATTATTCAATACCTAGTCAAACCATCATAAGTCACCATATTTAGACACATAGACATGTAGACATATGTAAATACATCAAGTTATAAGAGATAACAAGGACATAGCATATATTTCAAAGCACCCAATCATGAACCATGAAGTGGTGAACACTAACCTTCTACCCGCAGAGGCTATATCAAGCAAGAGGACTCTAACCTCAGTCCATCTTATTATACAAGTGGAATCTAACCACAAGCTTTTTCTAGACAAGTGGACTCTAAACACTAGCCATCTTATAAAACAAATGGATTCTAGCCACAATCCATCTCATTATGCAAGTGGACTCTAACCACAAGCCATTGTGTCCATTACTAGTCAACATTGGGACTCTAACCCTTCATCTATTCATTCACATCCACCCAATCAACGTTTAAGGACTTTAACCCACTTATCCATTTCGAGCCATCAAGGCCATAATTCAACACCATAATGACCACAAGGTCTTCATGAGCTATTTATCAATCAATCACTTTAATAGGCCAACATACTAGTTTCAACTACCATTCAAGTCAAGTTGTGGTCCTCAACACCTTTATCAAACCATTCATTAGCATGCTTACACCAAGCTTTAGCTCAAACATAATTTAATTTCATGCTTAGGGACTCAAACCTCCTTTTAACCAAACCAACTACCATGGTCCTAATTAACTCAATAAAGGGACAACAAGGCCTTTACAAAATCATTTAACAATCATTCTTACCCATTAAGCCATTGTCTTAGTTCAAATCATCATCAACATGTGACTAGCTATTTCTAGCAGATATTTTCACAAATACCTTGAGGGCATACCTTTACCATGACCAAAACCCAAGTGAAAACTATCAATATTAGGGTTACTCATGACCCACTTGTTAAACAACAATCAAAAGGAACCCACCTATGCCAATCATCACCAAAAACATGTATAAACATAAGTTTAAACAAAAGTAAACATTACTCATCACTATACATCAAAACCCTCAACATTTGTTCCAAAAAAACACCATCAAAGATTCATAAACAATGTTTAAATAACATTATTTTTGAGAAATAATAATAAGAGAAGAGTCACATGACTTTTACAAGGTGATTCACGAAAGGATTCTTGGTCTTCAAGCCTCTAGAAGGACACCTATTGAAACCCTAGCTTCAGTTTTGAGAGAGAAGTTTTGGAGAGTGTTTGGGGTGTTTTGGATCTTGCGTATATGAAGAATAAAGAACCAAATAATGTTAAAAGTTGTGGATTATAAGGGTTTATGGGTAGTAAAAGTCTAAAATGTCCTCAACTTAAAAGCTAAAAATGAACTCCCAAGAGGGTACGACTCCCATGTCTAAACTGTACCCTAGGGTACGAGTAGTACCCTAACTCGTACCCTAGTCCTCACCATGGACTCCTAAACTGACCAATATAAGACTCCGCATGCATAACTTCTACCCTATGGTATGAGTGGTATCCTACAACCCATACCCAAGTTAGAATGCTTTGGCTAACACTTCAAGCATCATACAACTAGGTATCTTGTGACTCGTACCCTAAGGCACGACAAGTAAGGTGTCAAATCGTATCTTGGACAGGATGTACCCAACAAATACTGATCAACATACAATGGAGAGGACCCAAGTCATATCCTAGGGTATGACTAGTACCCATGAGTCATACCCTGCCTAGAAACTTCAACCAAAGAAATTCTTCCAAGGATCCAATGCCTAGGTGTTTTAGCTTCCCCTTCTTTTTGAACCGCATCACTCCCTTCATGGAAAAGACCTTTAAGAACACCAAGTCATCTATATCAAACTCCAAGTCCCTTTTTCTTATATCCGTATAGGACTTTTGGCGACATTGGGCGGTCTTAAGCTTACCCCGATTCACCTTCACCTTCTCCATAGCTTGGTGAACCAAGTCGGGACCATGCACCTTATTCTTTCCAACCTAGAATAGAGCCATCCCAAGACTCAAGTGATAGCAATTATGGTATGCAAACTAAATGAGAGGAAAATGGCAGACCCAACTACCACCAAAATCAATCACGTAAGACCTTAGCATATCCTCTAAAGTCTGAATCATACTCTCTGCTTGACCATCTATCTATGGGTGAAAATGGTGCTAAGGTTTACCTTAGTCCCCAAAATTCTCTAGAAGGAATACCAAAAGTGATATAAGAAATGAGTTCCTCGATAAGATATTATGGAAAATAGAGCCCCATGCAACTTCAAGATTTCCTTAATGAAAAGCTTAGCGAAATCCTCTCCCAAAAAAATTAGTCTTCACTGGTAAAAAGTGAGCGGACTTAGTAATCCTATCCACGATGACCTAAATGGAATCAAACTGATGGTGAGAATACGAATGACCAATAACAAAATCCATATTAATCACTTTCCATTTCCACACGGGAAACTCAATCTCTTAAGACAAACCACAGGCCTCAAGTGCTCAACCTTCACTTGTTGGTACACCATGCACTTATCCACAAAATTGGACACATCTATCTTCATGTTACTCCATCAATAAAATTCCTTTAAATCATGGTATATCTTTATCGAACCAAGATGAATAGTGTATCTAGACTCATGAGCTTCAACCAAGATTCTCTCTCGCAGCCAATCAACACCAGGAACACATATTCTACCTTGGTACCTCAAGATACCATCACCACCAATCTCAAAATCCTTTACCTTCAAGCAACCCATATCATCTTTGATCTGCATCAAAATAGGGTCCAAGATCTATTTCCCCTTTATCTCAGCACCAAGAGATGACTTTGCCAACTCTTGCACAATCACACCACCATCCTAAAAGTTCAAGAGATGAACTCTAAGATTTGCCAAATGGTGAATATCTTTTACCAATTCTTACACCTCCTTATCTAAATAAGATAATCTTTACATAGATAACCTTTGAAGAGTATCAACAACTATGTTAGCATTACCTGGATGATAATGAAGACTCATGTCATTGTCCTTGAGCAACTCAAACTATCTCTTTTGCCTGAGATTCAACTTCTTCTAGGTGAACACATACTGCAAACTCTTATGGTCCGAAAAGATGTCAACAAGAACCCCATAAAAAGAGTGGTGCCAAATCTTCAAAGAAAAAATCATAGCCAACAACTCCAAGTCATGAGTCTGATAGTTCTTCTTATGTACCTTCAACTACCTAGAAGTATAAGCAATCACCTTACTACGTTGCATTAAAACATAGCCCAGTCCCACGTGGGACGTATTACAATAAAAAAAACCATTAGTACCCTCAGGCAGGGTCAAAACGCAAACCGAAGTGAATTTATCTTCTAACTTCTCAAAAATACCTTCACAAGAAATGAACCATAAGAACTTTACCTTATTTTGAGAAAACTTACTCAAAGAGGCAACAATAGATGAGAAACATTTAATAAACCTCCTATAGTAATTGGCTAGACCCAAGAAGCTCCAAATACCATTTGGAGTTGAGGGCCTAAGCCACTTATTAACCACTACAACTTTCTATGGATCTACTATGATCCCTTTACTAGAAACAACAAGACCAAGATAGGTCACAATATCTAACTAGAACTCACATTTAGAGAACTTCACGTACAACCATTAATCCTTCAAGGTTTACAACACAAGGTGGAGGTGATCGACATGATCCGCCTCACTCTTGGAATACACCAAAATATCATCAATAAATACAATTACAAACAAATCCAAGAACTAATGAAATACCCAATTCATGAGGTCCATAAATATCGCCGAGGCATTGGTCAAACCAAAAGACACTACTAAAAACTCAAAATTACCATACCGAGTTTGGAAGGCAGTCTTAGGGATATCCACCTCCTTAATCTTCAACTGATGATAGCCAGACTGAAGATCAACCTTAGAAAAGCACTTAGCTCCCAGAGGCTAATTAGAGAGATCATCAATCCTAGGAAGTGAATACTTATTCTTCACAGTCACTTTATTTAGTTGGCAGTAATCTATACACATACAAAGGGACCCATCCTTTTTACACACAAAGGGAACAAGAACACCCCATGGAGAAACACTAGAGCAGATAAAACCCTTATATAAAAGATCTTTCAACAACTTCTTAAGATCTTTTAACTCAGTTGGGGTCATTCTATAAAGAAGGGTAGAGATAGGATGAGTGGTCAAAAGAAGATCGATCCCAAAACCAATTTATCTATCGAGACGAACACCAAGAAAATAATAAGGAAATACCTAGAGAAATTCACATACCACCGGATAGATTGCAATGAGAGACCTTCGGATCTAGAATTCTTAACATGGACTAAATGGTATAGACACCCTTTGGAAATCAATTTCTAGGATTTAACATAAGAAATGAACCTTCCCCTAGGCACTAAGGAACTACCTTTCCACTCAATCATCGGCTCATTAGAGAATTAGAAACTAACCCTTCGGGTATGACAATCAACAAATGCATAGCATGAATATAACCAATCCATTCTCAAAATCTTACATTTCCAACTCTATTAGATCCATTAACATTTCTATATCATAGATAGACAACCCCTATAGACTCTCCTAGCCATAATAGAGTTACTAACTGGGGTAGACACATAAAAGAGATCTAGGATACACTAAGGATAAAAAAAAAAAATAGTCATATATGAGGTCACATAAGAAAGAGTATACCTAGGATCAAGTAGATAATATACATCACGAGAGAAAAGTTTGAGCATACCAGTAACAACATCGGGAGATGCCTCAGAATCCTGACGGGAGGCAACACCATAAAAGCGATTTCAACCAGTGTCAAAACCTAAAGTGGCAACCTTTGGTGTAAGGGATAAAAGAGTATAAACAAGAACCTTATTTTCTCTAGAAGCAACCTTAGAAGGACAATCCCGCTGCATGTGACCAATATGACCATAACTAAAATACCAATTCCTCTGCCCTGTCACAAACCCTATGATGCACCTTACTATAAAAATAATAAAGGGATAAGATGGAGCTGACTGGGCCCCAAAGGCCTGAGATTGGGCACCATGTGCCTTAAATCCCCTAAATCCACTATTATTCTAAAAACGGCAATCACCGCACAATTTGGCAAAAGGAGCACTAGCTGTACAATAAGAACCAGAATTCCCCTACTTCTTCTTAGACCACTGCCTACTATCCTTGCCACTATTCTGCGAGCCACCACCCTACTTAGAAAACCAGGATCTCTTATTTTGCCTCTCACCTATTTTGTCTTGTTTTTTTTCTCATCTTTGACCAACTGCATATATACCACAAGCCTAGAGATTTCTATGTCGCTGTTAAAAAGGATGGCCTTTCATTTTAACACCAAATCATGCGATAACTAGAAAGCAAATTTCCTCATCCAAGACCTCATAGAAGATACTAAATCTAAAGCATAATGGGACAACTGGTGAAATTTTAGGGCATACTCATTCACAGTCATCTAGCCTTGCTTCAGGTTTACAAACTCCTCATCCTTCGGCTCTTTAACTTCTGAGGAAAGAAGTGATCAAGAAAAGTACTCAAGAAATCATACCATAATGACAACTCTGCATCATCAACCCTAGAATGATCCTACTCCTTATATAACTAATACACCACACCATTCAGCTGGTATATAATGAATTCCACTCCCTTAGAGCCAAAAACATACATCACATAAAGAATCTTCTCCATCTTATCTATGAACCTTTGAGGATCTTCCTCAACCTTAGAGACAGTAAAGGTCGAATGATTCAGCCTCATAAACTTGCCAACTCTAGTAACCTCAGAAGAACTTACAGCGCTACCAACAGGACTCTAATGTCGTGACTAAGACATCACCAACTGGGTCAACAGATGAATGGAATGACGAAACTTGAGATTGGTAATATCTCATATAGGTATCCAAGCAAGAGTGTTACCAGCGGGAGAAAGATCAGTGGGGATCGGTGGACCTCTGCTAGGGTATTTAAAAACAGCGACCCTAGATCAGGTTTAAACTCAAGGAATAGGAAGAACCTGATCCATATTGTCCTCATGCAGGACATAGGAGTTTCCACGAGCATTAGATCTTCTGGAAGGCATGATCTAAAAAGCGAACAAAAGGAGATTAGAAAAGATTTCCATACCCTAGACTCTACAACCCTAAAGTAGAGCACAAGAAAAGGAAAAATTCCTAAATGCCTCATAGCCTCTCCCTTACAAGTGTGGCTTGATACACACCCATAAAAGAGACTATACTTGACACGACTTTATGGATACCCAAAGATAGCAAACCTAGGCTCTGATGCCAACATTGTCATGACCTAAACCAGAGCATGGCCGTAATGGGTGTCTTAAGTCCACCGAGGATCAGAGACTACCCCAATTGCCTAGCAAACCAAAAACATAACATACCTAACAATGGAAAAATTCTGAACATATACGAAACTAAAATAGATAAAACTCAAAGTCTATAAAATGTCATCCAAAAAAATACAACCACAATAATATGCACAAAACCTTTAACAAAATGAAATCAAATAACAAAATAGAAATCTAATCTAAGTCGGGATATGCCCCCTACCCTGACAATAATAATAATAATAATGTTAATGATAATAATAATGTGAAGTCTAAATTCTAGTCAACAAATGGAAATTGATGAAATATCTAAGTATTTTGGAGAAAAAAAGCTCGTGACTTTACCACCAATGACTGACAAATCAAACTAATCCACCTAACTCTGCGTGGGAAAAGTAGAAGTGTCTCTGGTTCCTGCATCGCATGGGGACACAGCATCTAGAGACAGTTAGTGGGTGGAGCACTAGCATGTAACTCAAGGATAAAGAGTAAAATAATGTCAAATCAAATTCAACTAAAAACCATGAGAACGTCATCATATACATATATAATTAATATGCTAGGATAGGGAACAAGGCTTATCATGTTCTTAAAAATTATTAACCTTGACTGTGTAGCATAACTATCATAACAAGGTACCCACGGGCTATATAGGCCAAACTCTTCCCTTACTGGGAGGACCCTAATATGTGTGGACACACGAACCAGACAATAATCAAATATACATATGTAATATGGGTGACTCAAACCTCCTGACATATATCAAGAGTGACTTAAGCTCTCAATCATATAACATAGGGGACTCGAACCTCCTAATCATATAATAAGGGGGACTCAAAGCTCCCAGTTATTTAGACCCCTCCCCCCCACATCAGCAACTGCGGTTTCAAATATTAGACCATCGGGACCTCCACATTTATGACATATCTACACAACCCTTTATCACTTCAATTATCACTTCAATGGTCAATATTTACAAATTAGGGAAAATTACAATCCCCTAGTTTATTCACCATAGCCACGCACCCCATAAGTTCAAAATCATGAACAATCACATATAAACCATGAGAAGACATTTTCCAAAAATAATCACTCAAAACTCTCAACCCATGTTCCAAAACCAACAACAAAAACCTCATGAATAACTATTTAAACATATGTTTTTACAAAATAATTAATGGGAAAGAGTAACATGCGTGAAGGATTCTTTATTATGGAGAAGAAAACTTGAATTGACCCCTAGATCCTCAACCTTGTGAAAATCCTAGCTTACTTTGCTTGAAAGAATTAGATAGAGTAAGCAGGGCTTTTGATTTGTTAAAATATTAAAATAATGCCCCAAATATGTTTTATGGATGTGGGACCTAAGTGGGTCAAGAGGGAAATATCATAGGTGACCTCAACTTGAAAGCTGAAAAATTATCACAGTCATTATAAGTCTCATGATGACTCATTGAGACACCTTAGGACTCGTTACCATAAGTCGTAGTCAAAATGGTGTCATAGGACAGACATACTATTGACCCTATGACTCAAACCATACAACTCATATCGTGACCCTACGACTCGTAGGATCCAAGTCATATGCAAGACAGAACCATTTGAGCCTCACACTTGTTACCTTACTATTTGTACTATGTGGCTTATAAAGAGTCTTTACGACTCTTGGGATCCATTAATTATCAGGAAAGAAAACTTATTCACACACACTAGTTAGGCTACGATTAGAGTCCTACGACTCGTTAAGACTCCCTATGACTCGTAAGGAGGAGTCATAGTCTAGGCAGCAAGGATAAAATTTTAGATATTTTCAAGCACCAAAAATCCAAGGTGTTGCCGTCTTAGTCTCGAAACAAGGGAAAAGAATAAAAATAAGAAGATCCAATGGTTATCTGTACATGGTTCTCACCCTTGAATTAAATTTGCAAATGTTGGCTAGAGTCGATGACTTATTTCAAATGCTGGAATATATTTTCCATTCGATGAAAAAAACTGAAGCAGCATCAGTAAATTAACTAAGAATTGGTAGGCATCATAGGCCAACTCTACTCGACACTATGCAAATAGGCAAATCAAAAGTCAGTAGCAGCGCATAAAATAGAACTTAGAATTGATGACACTTAGGAACATATATAACACTATACATCAACAAGAATACAAGTAACCAACCATATCTTTGACACTTAGTCAAATTCCTTAAAACAAGATTCATTACAACATATGCACGCACACACACACATATATATATAATATTCATTCAAATGTATATGATGAATATATGTATGCAAGATGGACATATCATTTATTTCTCATCTCAACATCATCATCAATATCACTTTCGACATCATCACTATCATGATCTCAATATCATCAAAAATATTATCTCATCATCATCGTAATATTAGCATCATCATTAATATCATCATCTCATCTTAACAACATTACAATATTTATCATTAATATCAATTTAAATGCAAATGTCATCAATAATCACAAGTAGTGTCCAAAAGCAATCACAAACACTCAATTTACATATAAGCATAGAGTCAAGCAAGTATTTTGCTACAAATAAACCATAACCTACATCAATTTCTTAGTCAAATCACTATAAGGCCACAATTTTGCCTCTCCTCTCTCTTTCATTCTGTTCTTGATCTATAAATAATAATTATACATATCTATTGCAATAATCTCACCTTTTCCAACCATTAGGAACCTATAATTATCAGTTTAAACCGTGGAATTGCTTAGTTCATCATCATAGTATTTTTTATCCTTTAAACATCACGAATTCTACATAATTTAGCTTGAACAACAATAATTCTACAAAAGAGAGTGTTTTATAACACCCAAGGATCACTAACAATTGAAATAAATAAATTCCCACCAATTCTCTTTAGTTCATAATTTAGGGCTAATCAACATATCCTACCATGGATAAGTTTTAGCTATTTCTATGAATTCGGTGGAGTAATTGAAGTTTAGAATATTAAAAAATCATACCTTAAAAGATAAAAACTCCCAAAATTTGAAAAAAAATTATCTCCCTCAAAGATCTTACATGTTTTTCAGGAAAGAGGGAATGAAAACATATTTTTTTGGTTTGTAATAATAAAAATTGCATATTTACCCCTGCAATGGTGAATCTACCATTGTAATGGCTCATAGGCCAAATGAGATCGCTGCTGCGGTGACACTTTTACCACTGTGGTACTTTTGTCTATTGCAGTGGCCCGGGGTAACAACTCGAGACCTATATCTAGTTCAGGCCATTTCACTACACACCTCTTAAAATCAGACATCACAAACTAACCCTTTCACAATAATCTCTATAACCAAAGTTCTATTAACCTATTTTTCATACTAAAAATAGCTACAAATTTATGAACTAGTCCTCTAATATAAAATCAAATCAATCAAACCTTTTAATTCTAAAATTACTAGTATATTTTCCGAGACCATCACACTCTCAAAATTCACCTAAGACTAGCCCAGCCCTGAATTTCAAAAATATGTTTGGAATACTAAGAGAAGGTTCTACTTTTTATTTTCGATAATAATGATTTGAGTCGATACATTAGATATTAAATTATCACCATTCATCCCCAAATGACAACTATCTCAAATAGTACAACAAATAGAAAGTAATTACCTGAGTCCATGAACAAATATGATATTGCTTGAGCACATCTGCCTCTACCTCCCAAGTTTTTTCGTCAATCGAATGGTTTAGCCACTCAAATTACATAAATGGAATAACCCCGGTTCTTATCTTTCTCACATTCAAAAAGAAATCTATCCTACTCAAAATAAAATCTATTCCAAATATATATGCCATGGTTCCTTACTTCCAGGGTGCAAATATCTAAGTTTGATATTTTAGATACTTTTTCAGACCTATTGACAATACTAAGTAGCAGTCAAAAATATGTATCCACTTTTCCTGATATTATGCATGGATCAGGTATATCATGGTAAATTCTTCAAAAAAATTTTGTTTTCCACAGTGAAATCTGATGAGTGAGGTATCGAGTAAGTGTTTACATAATCTTCTTCTGTCCAAAGAAATGATTCATCAAAATAATGAGTCACCATTGATATCAACAAATCTGAGATCTCCAAATGCTCGAGAGTTCCTCTATTCAATCCTTTTCCTTCTTCTTATTGCTGGATATCTCATTCGTACACATCTTTCTTTTGTTTCCTAGGCATCTAGTGAGTTACACACTGAGTTCAAAAGGTTAAATCTTTGATGATTCCATCATATATGATTGAGTTGCAATAGAAATTAACTCCTCTTTATAAGAGCGCCCCTTTTAGAACAATTTAAAGTCCCAAAGTATGATGTAATATCCATCAATATGGTACTTCTTAAGCATGGACATGTGGAACATCGGATGAACCCTAGATGAGCTAGGTGGTCAATCCATCTTATAAATACTAACCTTACTTTATTCAAATCCTTAAAAAGTCTAGTGTACCTTGGACTCAACTTTCCATTCTCAACAAAATGCGTCACTCCCTTCACGGGTGACAATTTCAATAGTACATTATCTCATTTCTCAAACTTTACACTTGTTACCTTTTTATCTGCGTCTATTTTTTGTCGACTTTGAGTTGCTATCACCTTTTTAGGATGAACCTTACCTTTTAAATCAAATCCTTAAGCATATAAGTGCCCTAAGGCCTCACTTCAAATGCATCAAGCCATCCAATCAGTGACCTACATCTTCTACCTTATATGGCTTCAAAATGAGCCATGTCAATACAGGAGTGGTAGATATTATTATTTGTAAATTCATACAAAGGTAAATACTAGTCCTTTTTACCATTGAAGTTCATTACCCAAGACCAAATAATATCTTTAACTACTTGGATTATCCATTTTGACTAGCCGCCGCTCTACGGATAAAAAAGTTGTACTTATATCCAAACTAGAACTCGATTCTAACTGAAACTTCTCCCAAAAGTTAGAGTTGAATTAAATACCTCTATTCTATGTAATAGAAATAGGTACCCTATGGAGCCTTACAATATATTTCACATAAATCTTAACTAACTTAGCAACATTATAATCCACTCTTACCAGAATAAAATGAGGTGACTAGGTTAATCGATCGATGATCACCCATATAGAGTCCCACTTCCTCAATGTCTTAGGGATACCTATAACAAAATCCATGGTCTTTCCTATATCTATTTTGGAATGGTTATTCTATAAACGGTGCCACCAACTTTTTGATATTCATTTTTTACCTATTGTTCATTTTGACACTTGGTCACAAAATCTACAATGTCGCACTTCATTCTTTGCCAACAATATACATTTTGATTGCACCCGAATGTAAAGAGTACTTAAAATTGTGAGTCTCTACAAGAAGAATAGGAATTAAATTTCCATACGAGGCACACACATGCACCCCCGAATCCTCAGTACTTCTTCTTGTCTTTAAATTGTCGGCTCTTAATATTTATGAAGAAAATAGACTTAACCTCCACATGAGCCAATAGTCCTCCCTCGCTAGTAACCTTCAATCTTATAGTACCATTAGTCAGAGCTTATACCTCTCTAGCTAATAGATGACTCAACATCTCCAACTATGCCAAACTCCTCATGCTTGCTATTTTTTTAGCTAAATATGATTTCCACCATATTGGTATTTCTCGAATGATATAAGGATCTCCAATATCATTATTATCTACCAAACCACTCAAGGACTCCGAATATCATTAGCATCAATCGGACTACTCAAGAATCCCTATTTATTATCATTATCAATTAAATCACTCAAGGATCCTTAATTATTTTTACAATCAACCGGACTTGATTACATTAGAGGATCTCAATTACTTACATCGATTATTAGTAGGTCTTGCCTTGTTTTTAAGTATGCACATATTTAACATGTTGTATTTAACTTATTTTTTATATGTAATTAGTAAAAAGAATAAATAAGATGAAAAAATTAAGTTCGAGGGATCATCATAGTTTAAGTGTGTTTCTATCACATTCGGTTGATATGTGAAGCAACTAAAACATGTGGTTTCATTTAGGTCTTACTCTTTGTGGGGCTCTAAGACATTAGCAACATTCGAATTATTTTAATTTGTCTTTGAAGTAAAAAAAATATTTCATACATTTTAATTTCATAGACATAATTCTCTTATTACGTCGATTTTAAAAAAGAATGACACATTTTTATATTTATTATCATTTTCATTTTAAACTTTCTATTTTACGCACATTTCACCCTTAATGATATATTCTGTAGCTCATATAAATATTATGGACCCACAAAAACTTTTTCACTTTAAACATTTAATCTTCTAAATTTGATAAGTTATTTTTTAAAAATTTTTTATGTCAAGTTAAATATCACATAAATCAATCAGGACTACACATTAAATAAACAACAAAGAAAGATGAAATTTACATTTTTAATTGATTTTATTTTTTTTAATCCAATTTTTGTTGGTCTATTCAGATCAGTTTATCCAAAAGGGCCTAATTGACCAGAATTACAATAAATAAGTCCAAAATTGGGATCCATGACCTGGTCCAAAAGATAAAGGAAGCTGAAAAACATTCTTTTTTTACTAAGATAGATAAGGTTTGAGATAAGAGTACCAAGTGCTCTTCCTTTTCTCTTCAAGTTATCTCCAAATGATGCTGCTGGAGTGCTGTCGGTGGAATTCAAAGCTCTAGTTTCTCTTTTTCTGGGTTCTGTTCTAGATGAATCCATGGTGGATGTTAGATGAACTCAATTTATCAGCTTCAATCTATCAGATAATGTCAGCTTCACATATACTTTAATCATTTACCTTTCCCAATCTAATCCTTTCTTTCTATTCTTAGGTGGTCTTGGGTTCTCAAATAACAAGACTACTTCCAGTTTACCCAGGTTTTGAGTTGGAAACCTCTTTCTCGTTATCTGGTGGTTGAAGATGCTGGAAAAAATCCCTACCCCTTCTTTTTGGTGAAGATTTTTTATAGCTAGGGTGTTAATTCTAACCGTACTTAGCACAATTATAATGTCTTATTCTAGTCATACTATTAAACTCCCTTTACTGTTCTCTTTATTATCCTTTGTTTCTACTTGTTGAACTATGCATGAACTTGATGGTTTAATGTAAATATGCATGTCGCTCCTGGTTATCATTGTTGAATTATCCTTCTTATCTTGATTTTGATGTGCGAAATCTGATCTTTATCAATGTTTAGTAATCTTCTTGTCTTCACTGATAATTGTTGAAGAGAATGAAATTCTTGCATTTCTTGTGTATTCATCACCTCATTTGCCAAAGAATCGCCCGCTAAGTTCCCTTCCCCAAATGTATGTGTAACAGTGACATTTAATTTCTGAATAAATAGTCTAATCTCCTCAATAGTACCAACAAGCTCCTACAGAATTTTCCACTGCATTAGAATCTTTGCTTTAGGCTTAACGAGTCTGTTTCTATGATGAAATTTTTAAAATCTTTCTCATAACAGTACTCTAAAGCCTCTTTAATAGCAATAGATTTTGCTTCATTATTTGTACCTAGCCCCAGGACTTTAGCTCTAGCATACACAAGATCTCTTTTATCATCTCTTATGCAAAACCTATATGAACACATCCTCAGATTTCCTCTACAAGCTCCATCTATGTTGCATTTTAAATGCACGAATTTTGGTTTCTTCAATAGTACCTTTTGATAATTTAGTTTTGTCCTATATGTGCTCATAATGTCCACTACTTCTGGCCATGTCCAATCCTTCAACTTTATCCACGGATACAGGTTCTTGATCATTTTCTTTATCACCTCTTCGACATACAAAACCATCCCCTTAAAAGAAATGGAACCTTCATGGTTAATAGAATTCCTCGTCTTCCATATAGTTAATAAAGTATGCAACCTTTTGCAATACTTATTCCACATAAATGAACTCCACATCGAAGATGTGGATGTTCTAAAATTCTACTTAAGTTTTGCAAAAAGTGCCTCAG
This sequence comes from Capsicum annuum, assembly GCF_002878395.1. Classification (NCBI taxonomy): domain Eukaryota; kingdom Viridiplantae; phylum Streptophyta; class Magnoliopsida; order Solanales; family Solanaceae; genus Capsicum; species Capsicum annuum. Next base: position 143,648,154 of record NC_061117.1, on the reverse strand, counting down.
ACATATCATGTAACGATCTAAATCCAAGTTCACCTTTATTTTTGGGGTAACACATAAGCTCCCAAGAGACCCAATGCTTATTTTTTGAGACAATAGCATTACCCCAAAAGAACATAGCAAAAATCTTGTGTAGTTGATTAACTACACGCACTGGAGTATTCATAGAAGATATGCCACGAATTTAATCTCTTCATTACCTTTTTCATCAGATCATCAAAATGTCCCTTATTCTTTCTACTATAAAAAATTGGACAACCCAAATAAGTGAAAGGAAACTTACCTTGTTTTATCCCAGTTATTCTCTTTATGCTATTACTTACAGCTATAGGACCCTTATCATGCAAATTGAGCAAAATTCTGTCTAAATTGATCATTTGACTAAAGGTGTACTCATACTTCCTAAAAACTTACATCATTTTCTTCATTGATGGTGGTTGTCTAGAGCAAAATATGATAGTATCATAACATATGATAAGTGGTTAATGTCAGGGCTCCACTTAGACATTCCATATTCTCTGAAATCTGGATCATTGAATAACTCATTTACACTTCTTGATAAGACTTCGGCTGAGATAATAAACAATATTGGTGATAAAGGGTCTCCCTGCTTTAATCCTCTTAAAGATTGAAAGAAACCATAAGACTGGCCATTCATAAGCACTGATACCAATTGTTACTTATCAATCTAACCATCATATCAATAATTCTTTTAGAGAAACCAAACCTACTCAAAACCTCAACTAGGTATTTCCAAGAGACCCATCATAATCCTTTTCCATATCCAATTTCACCACCACATTGTGAAGCTTATTTCTTCTATTAATATCTCTAATAATCTCCTGAGCTAGCAAAAAAGTTTTTGTTATGCTTCTTCATTTAAAAAAACCAACTTGATTATTAGAGATAATATTAGGAAACACCTCCACTATTCTTATATGGGCCAGTTTGGATATAATTTTATTAACAAAAGTGTTAAGACTAATAGGTCTTAGATCACCAAAGGTATTCACCATTTCTTTCTTTGGGATCAGCAGAAGACTAGTATGGATAATGTACCTAGGTAATTCACCTCCACAAAAGAAATGTTTCACCAAATTAGTAATTTCTTCTCCAGCTTTACTCAAATAACACAGAAAAATTATCGTAAAAAACATTAGGTCCACTCGCACTCTCTCTATTCCAAGACAAAATAATTTGTTTGATCTCTTCTATTTCAGGCATTCTTACTATTCTTTCATTTTGATCCCCAAAAATACTTTTCTTGATACATCCCAGCATATCATAATTAACATTTGCCTGAGTCTCTTTAAATTTCTCCATGAAAACCTGCACTGCCTCATCTCTAATGTTTTGAGATGATGTGATAATGTCTCCTTACCTTATCTGAATTTTTGTCACCTGCAACCTTCTCCTCCTTTCTTTCATATAAGAGTGAAAGAATTTTGTATTTCTATCTCCATCTGTAAGCCATTTCATCCATGCCTTTTGATTTTAATATTCCTTCTCAATTTTCCACAGCCTCTATAAATCTATTTCTATTTTATTTAATTCCTCTCCATTTTCTAGAGTTGGCTATATCTTTATCTATGTTTAATTTACCTTTATAACATCTTCCAAAGTAGCTACCTTTTGAAATATATCTCTAAAAGTCTCCCTACTCCAAATAACAAGAGTTGATTTCACCCTTTTCAACTTTTCATGTGCTACTTGAAATGGACACCCGGTGATGTTTTCACTCCAAGTATTATGAACTACCTTCTAAAAATCTTTATGCTTATTCAAAAAAATTAAGAACCAAAAAGATTTTCTCACATGCACATATGCAGTATTACCAATGACATGAAGAGGTGCATGGTCTGAGCCCCACCTGATGAGATGATTAACTTCACAATTAGGTATAACCTACATAAGATCATAATTACCAAAAACCTTGTCCAATCTTTTAAATATACAGTCATCTTGAATTCTTCCATTCCACCATGTGAACCTACTTCCTGTGTATATTAATTCATTTAATGCACAAGAGTTTATACATTGAGGAAAATCAAAGTCTCATGTTGGGTCACTAGGAGACTTCCTAATTTTTCAGAATCATCCATAATAACATTAAAATCACCACAAAAAAGCCAAGGGTTGTGAGTATTACTAGCAATTTCCTCCAAATCCTCCCATAATTCTAATCTTTCTAAGTGACTACATCTAGTATACACTACAGTTACTTTAAAAGCATCTGACCCTCCTCTCAGTTTGTACTCCATTATTAATTGATGTGTTGAATCTGTGGTTCCAGTTTTTTCCCATTCATCATCCTAGAAGACCAAAATTTTCTCTGAATAATTTGCTTTAGCATTTGCGGCACCTAGCCTTTTTCTGTATTCATCCAATTCTAATGGGCTTTGAAAAGGTTCTATTAAAGCAATGTAAGAGTAGTTATACCTTCTATGAAGATCTATTAGTCTCTTAAATGAATTTTGAGTTCTAACAGATCTTATATCCAGAGTAGCACCTTGTTAATCATTGATCACTACTAGATTTGAAACCTTACTTACTCCTTGAATTAATTGTGACTTAAAACTAGTGTTCTTGTAATTTTTTTAATTTCTCCCTTTTAACTGTCCAATTTTTCTTAGAGATAAATTTCCATCCTTCTAATTTTATCTATATTAGTTTTCATGCTTGCATCTTCTTCATGGTCTTGCCTATGTTGTTTCTCCTATTGTGTCTGATTCTGGATTTAAGGTACCTCAACATCCCCTCTTCTTTCCACTTTATTTTTAGACTCCTCTACTGCATGATTTCTTATAACTTCTTTTTCTTCTACTTAATTATGCACATTGTTAACTAAATTAACTGTGTCCTGATCAACATTATCTTCCTGATCTTTTACTAAACCTTGTGACTCCTCTTGTAGATCTCCTCTTTTGTTGGACATATTACTGCACTTTTGTAGAGTTAATTCCCAGTTATCTTTCTCCTTGTTGGTATTCTGAGTGTGCCTATCTTAATGAGTGTTTTGTTCTTTGCAAATTATTTCCTTATTAATACCATCTGATTTCTCTTCGATAGCAGTATCTTCTATGACTTTCTTCTCAAGTGCTCCAACCTTATTATTTACTACTATATCCGTATCTTTAGATGTGGCATCCTTCTGATTCTATCTCATTTTCTATTTTTCCCATGATTTCATCTTCTTTTCCCATGCTTCCTCTTTTGCTTATGAAAATTTTTCTTCTTCTGTAAACTTGTCTTTACTTTTGTCTTCTTTACATGCCATGTTTTCTTTGTTCTAGTCTTCTCATTTATGTGACTTTATATCCTCTTACTCATCTACCTCCTCATTGTCTTTCTTTGGATATAATTCAAGATGAATGACATAACATTCTTTCTCATTATGCCCCTGTAATTTGTATTCCTTATAGTATTTGGGCACATAATCATATTTGATATGAATCCACTTCTCTACAAATTCTTTTATCTTTTTTCTGTAATATCCCAACTTAGGAAGGAGTCCCACATCGGTAAAACACAGGAGGGATACTGGGTATATAAGTGAGAAAACCTTACTCCCTAGTAACGCGTTTTAAAGTCGTGTAGGCCTAGGCCCATAGCAGATAATATCACTAGTGGGTTGGGGAGTTACAGGGGTATCTCGAGCCTATGTGGTTTGGGATGTCCATCGCGGCCAGGGCCTTAGGTCGGGTCGTGACATTTCCTTATCCTAATATTGATTCTTTTAGGAAAATCTCCTAATAGATCAACTTCAACTTTAATTCTCGCACAACTTGGTCTTTATTCATTCTTTGTAGCTAAGTCTGCCAGTAAAGGCTTCCCAACAGCAGAAGACAATAAGAATACTGCTTCTTTTGCAAAGAAATTCATAGGTAATGATGGAAAGGATATCCATGCAACTCCAGTAGTCATTTCTTCTTTAGGAATGAACATTGGACCTCATTTCAACATTCTCAAAGTGCATTGATGTTGGGTGTATTTATGCATTCTAATGTCACTGTTCTAGCCTTTTTAGCCTTGTTTTGAGGATGATTCGATTCTATATGAGTTGATAATAAGATAAATGAGTATAGAAGTGTTAAATCATGTTTTTATAAGGTTCCAAGTGAAGTCCAAGTAAGTTTTTACTTAAAAGAGTCAATTAGAGTTCAATGGAGAAAACTAGTCGTCTTAGCTTGAGCTAGTTGCTTGTCTAGTCTCTCTTGTTAGATTATATTGTGTTCTATGCATTCCTTATGATTTTAAATGTGTTATGATATGTGGAACAAGTTTTTAGGAGTATACAAAGTTCATATGAGTCAAAGAAAGAGTGGGTACTTGAAGTGAAAGATCATGGAATTCAACCTAATCTAAGTTCTTGTTTTTGATTCATCGTAATGGGTTTAGTGTTGTTTATGCTTATAATTCGTGTGATGTGATGATGTATAATGATTTTGGAGCTGAATATGATGATATTTTGATGTCAAAGAGGCTTGGAAATCATGTAAAAGACGCCACAAGACTAGGAATGGAAGAAGGAAGCACTAACACTTAACTAAAATTCGGAGGACAATTTATAGAGAGTGCATGCATTTAGCATGCGTCGCATGCTCCACTCCTGTGCTATACAGGGTGTGAGCACACTCCATCCTATAGGAATATAGGGTGTGATGCACGCTTCACTCCACACCTGGGTGTTTCAAGCTAATTTGACTCCTACATGGACTTGACTTACCCTTTTGCTATATAAACATGTTGTATCACGTTTTTACATAGCTTTTGACATATTTTGGAGATCAAGGGGCTACTATAACTTCATTATTAGTTTTTTATTAATTTTATTTAGTTCATATATGTTTTTAGTCATTAATTACAGTATTGTGATTGCGATTATAACTATGTGTAGCTAAACGCTCTCTTTCAGGGGTTGAAGCCAAGAACATGATTATTATTGCTATGGATTAAGTTCGTTTGCTTTACTTATCACTAATGGTTGTTTGTCTATTCTCTTTTTAACTATTTTAAGGACTCGCAAATATATTCATTGTCAATCTTGTGAACTCGGGAGAGGGATTAGGGTGATAGAATATGGAAATAAATAGAGTATGGTTCTTGATTCTTTATAAAATAAGAAACTTGAATTAGTATCTAGGATAGGGATGTACTTAGATAACTTACTTGATTCATATGTAGGATGATATTTATTAAGAACTTGAGTGAACTATTACATCCTCACTCAATGATGTAGGTGTAAGGTTCAACTTAGGTAAAAGATTAGGGGTTGGGAAACCATAATCGTGCAATTAACCCTATGGATCAACAACCAAGATAATAAAGTTAACGAATGAAATCCAATAGTATAATATGATTGTTCAGAGTGCTTCAACCTTAGGTTTTCTCTTATTGATTGTCTCAAGACCTTTACTTTCCATATTGTTTAGTTTGAATTTATAATTTCCAAACTCTTTATTTTGTTGCTCTCGCATCAATTGAATCTAAAGTGTGAACTGAAATCAAATCGTTGCCAAATCTAGTCTCTATGTGATCGATAACTCGACTTTCTTGAAGGTCACTATACTACTTGGTAGATCGCTTACACTTGTGTGTGCGCTTGGGCACTGTAAGGTATTACCAGGAATTCTTTGTGATATAGAACTGTAGTTTAGATAAAAGATCCACATAATCTTCAATCCTTGTAGTTCTTATTAAAACATGTTTATTACTTAATAAACCAATATTGACCTCTCCCTTCAACTCACATTTTTTTGGAATTAAACGTCTCAAATCTTGTATATCTGGCTAGCCATATGAAAATTTTCCAATAACCGCATATTGTAAATCTTCTTTGATAATCATTTGATTTGTTTTCTCTTCCCCCCAAATAATACACGATTCCCAATGCAAATATGATATCTCTTTTAATGGAACTTGCATATGAGGCTTATTAGGTGATTGCAACAAGTTTGCAAACGTAGATTTTGGTATTATCAGATCATCTTGATCGGCCTTCATTATCGAAGGCTGGCCACCAAGGCCATTGTTTTCGGCTATCTTTTCATGTAGGAAAACTAGGGATTCTATTTTTTCCGAGTTGGCTAGGGTTATTGATTTTAGTTTTCTCTTATTATAATCTATTTTTCTTGAATTCTCTAGCGACAATCTCTTTTTATTCCTCTCTAATCATTGTCAATCAATTTATTGAATCATATGTTTTTATTAACTTAATTTTCAATTTTTTCATCTAAAGCTTATACATTGTAATGAAAAAAATATTATCTTTTCAAAAGTATTAGGCGTTTATTTAAATTTTAGCTTTAGACAATCACATATATTGTGTCGCTCTTGTTAATGGCTATTCAAAGTTCCTATGTCTTTGACACATACACAAAAAGAAGAAAACAACATCACAAACATGCATAAGAAGCTCTAGAAGTCCACAAATAGGTATACAAAAGAAAATATTGTGGTATGGGTCAAAACTCGAGCCGGCAAGACGGCAGAACATGTTGCTCTCACTTGACTTCGAAGAAGAATGTTTAGTTATTGTAATATTTGTCATTTAACAAAGTTTATTATAGCCGTCCCTGAATGTATTTTTAGCATCAGGTCGCCAAAGTTAAAGATTAGCATTTCCGTCATCTTTAACTCTAAACCCCCAAAAATATTCAAAACCAATTTTCCTTGACACTCCATCAAATACCAATGGCTACCTCCATCTATTTAGAGGGACTCATTGTTAAATAGACTTTTTAAGTCTATTTTTTTAATTAAATAGACCAATAGATTTTTATTTAGGGAGATAACCCATTTTTTAGATAGATTTATTATCTGTCCGACAAATCAATCCGACAGATGGAAGATCAATCTGATAGATCTATTATCTGTCCGAGAGATATATAGACAGATCTATTATTAATTCGACAGATCTATTATCTATTCTACAGATATATAGACATATTTGTTATCTGTCCGATAAATAAAAAAATAAAAGTAGACCATTTTGCTAATTAAAACTTGAAAAAGATAGGTCATTTTGCTAATTGAAAACTTGAAGAGTCTTAATTGCCAAATTTTCTCCCATTTAGAAGACATCCTACGCCATACCAACGCGTTCTTGTCGGAAACCCTAGTGGATTCTGAGCTCCGTCACAGGCTTTTCGTACTATTTCATCAATCCGCTGATCAAACTTTTGCAGTTGACACTATAAAAAGTGCAGCTTCCACTTCTTCCAACTCCTCTACCATCACATCTTCCTCTGTCAGACTAGCTGAAAAAATCCTTCTTTTATTCGACTCTGATAACCCATTTTCTTCCTTTTTGTTATCTCTCATTTACACTCTTCTGTACAGACCCCTATATGCTGTCATTAGTCTTCTTGATATGTTTTACATAGATCCTTCCATTGCAAGACCGGAGATTGCACCTCTTGTATTTCAAGAGTTGTTACTAATGTTATTTTTATGTATTTCAGGTACAAGAATCTGTATTTAGGCACAACAACTTCAACACTAGTTCAAGTTTAAAACAAGAACACTATAAAGTACAAAAACACCCTCAACACAAGATCAAAGTGATCTTTCTAAGAAGTGTGTTTTATTTTTTCAGAAATTAAGATGAAACAGAAATATAAAGCCAAGCCCCCCGACTTCACGGAGTGTCCTTAATGAATAATTCCCTCACGGTACCCGAGGTTTTGGAATCTTCCTCCCAGGATAAAATGGCTTTCGATCCAACTATAGTGGTACCTCAAATAATTGGATTCATCGAACTCACTCAACGATTTGGTTTATCACAAAGAATGTTTTGAAGACAAGAAGATTTTTTATTTTAGAAAATTTTTCATTCATTTCTAAACCTGTGGATGAAAGTAGGTTTATATAGCCATCAGATGCCTCTTATGAAAAGTGGCAATGGTTCACTTAAAAGGTGTATCCTTTGGAAGAGTCATGTCTGTTCATTCGAAACATTGTGTCTTTTTCTGAACAGACACAACTATCTGAACAGTCACACCTTTTCCAAAACAATATGTCGTTTGCTCAAAGGTTGTGTCCCTCCATTTTCCTTTCACACCAATTAAACCTAACAATCCCCCACATGAATGGGGAATGACTATTCTTTGTAAAACTTTACGGACAAGTATGTGATCATCAAGCAAAGACTGATTGCATCTGGATAAGTGGGTTACCCTTTGTACTTTCCATAGAGAACATGCATCGGATTCACTCGATCAATCGGTAGATTTGATATCCTTGAATCGTCGAGCTTTAATGTATACCTAGATAACACATGTCACACAACCAACCTTTTACTATTTATGGTTCTCATGGTTTTGTTCTTTTCAACCATGAACACATCTCGATTTCATGAGAGCTTAGAGAATAGGCCTTTACTAACATTCTTTTTGAAGCGACTTCCACTTCGCCCTCACATAGGTGATTTCTAAACGTTCAATCCTGTAGATTAAACTATTTGGTCAAATCTGCCAAATTTAGATAACTATTAAAAAACTTTTCACTTTAGCCTTATCTTTTTTTACCACACATTGTTTATATTATGAGAATGAGTTAGGTAATTGACAATGTTGAACCTGTCAGACACAACTTTTTTTGATCTCTTTGAACCTAGCTCTTGGGATCTCCAGTCTGCTAGGTAGAGTAACCATCATGCTGACATCCTAGGCCTTAAACCCATTCCCTTGGATGTCTTCTCCACTCTTTCTCTAGATAGACCTTTTGTAAAGGGATCCGACACATTATCCTTTGACTTTACATAGTCAATAGTGATAATTCCACTAGAGAGAAGTTCTCTAACGGTATTGTTTCTTCGTCTTATGTGATGAGATTTACCGTTATATATCATGCTCCCTGCCCTACCTATTGCCGTTTAGCTATTACAGTGTATACATACTGGTGCTACTGGTTTGGGCCAGTAAGGAATATCTTCCAAGAAATTTCGGAGCCATTCTGCTTCTTCACCGGCTTTATCCAATGAGATAAATTCAGCTTTATCCAATGAGATAAATTCAGACTCCATTGTATAGCGAGCAATACAAGTCTATTTGGATGATTTTCAAGAGACTGCTCCTCCATCGATAGTAAATACATATCCACTTGTGGATTTTACTTTGTTCGATCCAATGATTCAATTTGCATCACTATATCCTTCAAGTACCGCAGGATATTTATTGTAATGCAAGGTATAGTCTTGAGTGTATTTAAGATACCCCAAAACTCTTTTCATTGCCATCCTATGAGTTTTGTTGGAATTACTCGTGTACCGACTCAATTTACTAATAGCGCATGCTATGTATGGTCATGTACAATTTATTATATACATTAAACATCCCAATACTCTTGTGTTCTCCAATTGTGAGTCACTTTCACCTCCATTCTTTCGAAGTGCAAAGCTCACATCCAAAGAAGTCATGGCAATACCGAATTCCATATACTTGAATTTGTCAAGTACCTTTTTGATATAGTGAGATTGTGACAATGCCAACCCTTGTGGAGTTTTATGGATTCTTATATCTAAGATCACATCCGCAACTCCAAGGTCTTTCATATCAAACTTGCTCTCGAGCATTCGCTTCATTGCATTTATGTCAGAAATGTCTCTACTGATAATCAACATATCATCCATATATAAACAAACAATGACTTGGTGATTTGGATTGTCTTTAATATAAACACATTTATCACATTCATTTATCTTGAACCCGTTTACCAACATGGTTTGATCAAACTTCGCATGCCATTGTTTAGGTGATTGCTTTAGTCCATACAACGACTTAAACACACCTTATTCTCCTTTCTTGGAACCAGAAAAACCTTCAGGTTGTTCCATGTAAATTTCTTTCTCCAATTCTCCGTTTCGGAATGCTATTTTCACATCCATTTGATGGATTTCAAGACCATATACCTCCACCATATTTCGAATCGATGTTATCCTTGTTACTGGTGAGTATGTATCAAAGTAGTCAAGACCTTCTTTTTGTTTGAAGTCTTTTATTACAAGTCTTGCTTTGTATTTGTAAATATTACCATCCGCTTTTATTTTCTTTTGAAGATCCATTTAGAACCTAAAGGTTTATTTCCCGAAGGAAGATCAACCAATTCCCATGTATGGTTACTTAAGATTGAATCAATCTTACTATTGACTGCCTCTTTCCAAAAGGATGAGTCTGACGACAACATCGCTTCTTTAAATGTTTGATGCTCATTTTCTAAGAAAAATGTTACAAAATCTGATTCAAACATAGTAGAAGTTCTTTGATGTGTACTACATCTTAGATTCTCTTCATTATGTACATTCTCACTTGGTTCATCTCGAGGTCGTTTACATCCTCTACTAGATTGTTCATGTCTAGTTTTATACGGGTAAATGTTTTCAAAGAATTCAGCATTATCTGATTCAATTACCATATTTTCATTTATATCTGGACGTTCGGATTTATGAACCAAAAACTGACATGCTTTACTACTTTTAGCACATCCTATGAACACACAGTCCACCGTCTTAGGTCCTATCTTAACCCTTTTAGGCATAGAAACTTGGACCTTTGCTAGACACCCTCACACTTTGAAATATTTTAAGTTGGGTTTCCTTCTTTTCCATTTTCATAGGGAATTGATTGTGTCTTACTATGGGGAACTCTATTGAGTATATGATTGGCTGTAAGGATAGTCTCCCCCATAAGTTTTGCAGTAAACCGGAACTTATAAGCAAGGCATTCATCATTTCCTTCAAAATTCGATTTTTTCTTTCCACAATTCCTTTAGATTTAGGTGAATACGGGGACGTAGTTTGATGGACAATTCTATTCTCTACACATATTTTGGCGAAGGAAGATTCATATAATCCGCCCCTATCACTTCTTATGATTTTTATCTTTTTCTCTAACTGATTTTCTACTTTAGTTTTATATTGTCTAAACGCATCTATTGCTTTATCCTTACTATTTATCAAGTAGATGTAACAATATCTAGTGCAATTGTCAATAAAAGTTATGAAATACTTTTTCCCACCACATGATGGTGTTGACTTCATATCACAAATGTCAGTGTGTATTAAGTCTAAGGGATTGGAATTCCTTTCAATGGACTTATAAGGATGTTTTACATACTTTGATTCCACACACGTTTGACAGTTTGATTCATTGCACTCAAAGTTTGGCAATACCTCTAAGTTAATCAGTTTTCGTAACGTTTTGTAATTAACATGGACTAAACATTCATGCCGCAAATTATGAGACTCAAGAAAGTAAGAAGAATTTGAATTTTTATTGATTTCAACATTCATTACATTCATCTTAGAAAGGCCCTCGGTGAGATAGTCTTTTCCTACATACACTTCTCCTTTGCTAATTATAATTTTTCTAGAAAAGGTTACACATTTGAATCCATTCTAATCTAGAAGTGAAACAGAAATCAAGTTCCTACGTAATTCCGGAATGTACAAGACATTGTTTAGTGTCAAGATCTTTCCTGAAGTCATTTGCAAGCCCACTTTTCTTGTTCCTTCTACCTTAGCCATAGCGGAGTTATCCATGTAGATCATTTCTTCTACTTGAGCTAGAGCGAATGACGAAAACAACTATTTGTTGGCACACACATGATGGGTGGCACCAGAATCCATCCACCATTCGCGAGGATTCCCCACCAAGTTGCATTCTGAGAACATAACACACAGATCATCATATTCTTTGTTGGACTCAACCATATTAGCTTGGTCTTTTTTCTTGCCTTTCTTAGGGGCACGACAATCTGTGGACTTATGGCCAATTTTGCCACAGTCGAAACACTTTCTCTTGAATTTTTTCTTGGATTGATTGCTTCCTTGTTCAACTTTCTTTCTTTTTTTAGAATTGTTTTGGTCATCTTTTACAATATGTGCTCCATTAATTATAGAATTCCCTTTTGACCTTCTCTCGGCAGCCTTGTTATCCTTTTCAATATGCAGTCAGACAATAAGATCTTCGACAGTCATCTCCTTGCGTTTGTGCTTCAAGTAGTTTTTGAAGTCTTTCCACATAGGTGGTAGCTTCTCAATGATCGCTGCTACTTGAAATACATTATTCACAATCAAACCTACAAAACAATTTATGTGAGTACTAAGAACATTTTCAATTTGTTCAACTAAGGTATTTTTCAAAGATATACCTTCTACTAAGAGATCATGGATGATTACTTGCGATTCTCGAACTTGAGAGACAACTGATTTTCTATCTATCATTTTAAAGTCCAGAAACCTTGCAACAAAGAATTTCTTAATTTCCGTATCCTTTGTCTTATATTTTCGTTCTAGTGCCCCCCACAATTCCTTCGATGTCTTACTTCCACTGTAAATATTGTAGAGGTTGTCTTGGAGACCACTTAAGATATAATTCCTGCAAAGAAAGTCTGAGTGCTTCCAAGCCTCTACAATCATGAAATGCTTTTTGTCCGAAGTTCCTTCGGGCACCTCAGGAGCATCCTCACTAGTGAACCTTTGAAGGCATAGAGTGGTAAGGTAAAAGAACATCTTTTGCTGCTATCGCTTCAAGTCAATGCCCGCAAATTTTTTGAACTTCTCCGCAGGTGCCATTGGTTGTGGAGCATTTGCTCGACTTTTTGAGGCAATACTAGTTGCCCCCACAGTTGTAGCTGCATCTTGCATTTGACTTTCGTTACTCATTTTTCCTGTCACCACAAAATAATAAAATTTAGTATTTTCAGAATATTATTTATAAAGTTAAGCAACTTTAAACTTTTCCTCTTGTTTCTAGTTAACGATGAAGTTTTTATGACTTCCAATCGTCAACCGAATGATCTTTAACTTGTGATGAAGATTTTATGTTTTCGAATCACTAGTTAAGTTCAAATGGAGTAGAAAGCTTTAAGCTTTAATCTCCAAAAACAAGCAACACAGATTCTGCAAGGGTTATTCCTTAAGATTGCTATTTTTTATGTATTTCGGGTACAAGAATCTGTATTTAGGCACAACAACTTCAGCACTAGTTCAAGTTTAAAACAAGAACACTATGAAGTACAAAAATACACTCAACACAAGATCAAAGTGATCTTTCTAAGAAGTGTGTTTTATTTTTGCAGAAATTAAGATGAAATAGAAATATAAAGCTAAGTTCCCCCATTTCACGGAGTGTCTTTAAGGAATAATTCCTCTCACACTGTACCCGAGGTTTTGAAATCTTCCTCCTAGGATAAAATGACTTTCAATCCAACTATAGTAGTACCTCAAATAATTGGATTCGTCGAATTTACTCAACGATTTGATTAATCACAAAGAATGTTTTGAAGAAAAGAAGAGTTTTTATTTTAATTTTTTTTTTTTTAAATTTCTAAACATATGAATGAAAGTAGGTTTATATAGCCATCAGATGTCTCTTATAAAAGGTAGCAATGACTTATGAAAGAGACATGTCTGTTCATTCAAAACATTATCTTTTTCTGAATAGACATAACTATATGAACAGTGATACCTTTTCCAAAACAATATGTATTTTGCTCAAAATTTATTTCCCAATATTTTCCTTTCACACCAATTAAACCCACCATCATATTCATCTCATTCCCATTCTTCATTGGTACAATGACCAAAGGTCAAGAAAATTGTCTTGTATATCATTGAACTCGGGTTATCATGGTGATGATGAGTCGGTGATGGTTTCAGCAGCTACCAAGTCCTTGTCAACTATGAGCAGAGAGCAAGCTTCCAAGTTAAAATATTTGGAGAGAGAGTATGAAAAAAACATGATGAGAATTGTAGGGTTTTTGCTGGATATTTCAAGGAGGTTTTGCAAGCGAAAAATCTGGTCAGGTTCATTGAACCTCCATCCGTAATTGTACAATGGATTGAAAACAGTGACTATTTGGAGTTTAGCAATGATGAGGAGATGATCAATGAAGAATTTGCATTGGAAAATGGACGGTATAATGTAATGCTTTACTTTTATTTAGAATTCTACCTAATTTAGTTTGTTGTATACAGTAATTCTTCATCTTATGATAATGTTTAGCTGCTTTGATTTTGACTTAGAGGGGAACTTTAGAGAACTCAAACCAAGTATATGTCTAGTCTCTACAGCTACATGATGTAAATTTCTAGGTCAAATTACCGCATAGTTTTCTAATTCTACTGTAATAAATTAACTTCTGATTTCTTAGTTGGCAGAGTGAGCCCGAAATGTACGTCTAACTCTCAAAAATTGTTATTCGGGCAGCTACAGGGTCCCCGGTTCTGATGTGTTCTACTGCAACGAAACCATTGCTGGGTCCGCTACTAACTCTTTCTTTTTTAAAAAAGAATTTATCAATTTCTATGCGTGAGAAAATGGCTATGAAGTTTTCTTCCCCTCTTAATTATGTAATTTACACCAAAAGTTTCTGTGTCTGTATTGCATTATTCAATAACAGTTCATTCTGTCTGGATGACTTCCTTGGGTGTGCATGATTGTTCATCTTCGACTCTGTCCATCCGGAAATATGAACGAAATTGAATATGGTAGTACAATTTCAAAACACTTGAAAGTGATATCTGACCATGTAGGTCAAAGACTTCTGTTACCTAGTGTTTGGCGTCTTCTATTTTTACATTTTATTGCCAAAGAACTCAGTGTTATATGCCTCTCAAAATCTGAATTTCCTGAACAAATTAAAAACAGTATGCTATTTTATTTTTATTTTTTCACTTTTCATTACATGGGAATATCCTATGAATCCATTCTGATAATTTCTCATTTACTGTAACTTTGTATGACATTTTTCGTTCATACTTCTGTGAAGCCAATATGGGCTGATTCTTTTGAAGGAGACAAGTCGTTCAAATTGAATAGGTGTAGCAAAGAGTTATCCAGGTTTCCCTCATTTTATCCTGAGAGAGTATCCCTGAAGGTTCTTACAAGCCAAAGATCATCAATAAAATTAATGCCTTTGGGAAATTCCAATTTTGATTCGGAACATGAGTCTTGTTCAAGTGATGATTCCAATGATCCTTATTCCAGTGAATACAAAGGTGAAAATGAGGTAAGCGATAATAACAATGAATCAGAATAGCCTGCAGACTGATACACCTATACAGATTGTTCTAGATATTAAAGTCATCCTTCTGTCTTTTAGGATGTGAACAATAGAATGGAATTGCTCAACACATGGCAGAGGCAATACCTAAATGAAAAGCAGCCTATTTTGGGAGAATCAAGCTGGGAGGTATATAAATAAAGCATTTGCTATAATTCTACATTTCTTTACATAACGATTTATGACTATAATGCTAAATCAGCCATCCAGATCCTTTGATAGAAGACTATGATAATATTCAATCCAGCGGAAATAATACACCACCAAAGGATTTTGTATGTCCCATAACTACTTATGTACTTGAAGATCCGGTGACTTCTGAGACTGGTCAGACATATGAAAGAAAGGCAATTCAAGAATGGATGGAGAGGGGAAACTCCACTTGCCCAATAGCGCGGCAGAAGTTACATAGTACTCAACTGCCAAAAATAAATTATGTGCTCAGGCGCTTCATTGCAAACTGGCAGGAAAAGGACCAAAATTCAACTCCTGTTCAAATGCAACTGAATAGGTGTGAGCCTGAATATCAACCTGTGAAGATATCAGCTCCTCACACTAGTTTAGGAGGATTAGGTTCTTTAGATGGAACCATCAATGAGCTTTGTTGTGCAATAACCAACCTCTGTACATCAGAGATTCTGAGAGAGTCTGAAATGGCAGTGCTTCAAATTGAGCAGATCTGGAGAGAAGGTCAGATGGTTGATATTCAGACAATTCTGTCAAAACCTCCAGTTGTCAATGGTTTTGTAGACATCCTTTCCAATTCTGTTGATCCCCATGTTTTGATGGCAACGATATTTCTTCTCTGTGAGCTGGGCTCAAGAGATAGCTGTGTCATTCATACACTGACCAGAGTTGATACTGATGTAGAATGCATTGTTGCCCTTTTCCAGAAAGGGTTACTGGAAGCTGTTGTTCTGATCTACCTATTGATGCCATTCATTGGAAATCTTGCAGAAATGGAATTGCTGGACTCTTTTTTAAAAGTTCTTCTAGGCAGGGAGGAAGACTTCGTTAGCATGTTTATGAAGCCCAAAGCAGCTTCAGTGCTTCTTCTACAACATGTTCTTAGAAACACAGAGGACGAAAGAGCTTCCAAAATTGTCAAGAGGTTGACTTCAGCAAGAGTAGTTGAGGCTATTTTATGCATCTTGGAAGCTGAATTAGTCGAAGAACGACTATCAGCTATGCTTATACTGATGAGATGCATGCAACTGGATGGACGATGCATAAATATGATAGCTAATAAAGCTGAATTAACCCACTTGTTAGAGAGCTTCATTGAGTCTAACGAGGCACATAGGTTTGAGATAATCCAATTCCTATCTGAACTGGTCAAGTTAAACAGGTATATAGCTCTTAACTATATGAAATTCCATCTTGTTCAACTACTTTCACTCACTGTATTATTTCTCCAGGAGGACACTTAATGAGCAAGTGTTGCACATTATTAAGAATGACAGTACCTATAGCTCAATGCACAGCCTCCTCATATATCTACAAACAGCTCTCCCTGATCAATGTCCAGTTGTGGCTGGCCTAATTCTACAACTTGATCTGCTTGTACGAGTCTTAGTTTATCAATGTATCATCCTCAACCTAGCTCTCTGTGTTTTCTCTGTCTGGAAATGAACAATCACATCTCATGTGAAATAACATGGGCTGTCTTGAACTGCAGGCAGAACCAAGGAAAATGAGCATCTATAGAGAGGAAGCTGTAGATGTCCTAATTATGTGTCTCAGAAATTCAGATAATCCTGACGCTCAAATAGCTGCTGCTGAGACACTTTTAGTGCTCCTGGGAAGGTTTCCTATTCTGGTAAACCTCTTATCAGGGAGCTTTTACTTAAACGTGCAGGACTTGGCCGGACAGATAGTAATGTGGCGCAAAATGATATTGGAGATCTGTCTGGTGGTCAAGAGACAACGGTCAGTTTCATTCCTATAACTGATGCAGTAGCATTCCTAAATCATGATACCAGATACAAATACTAAATTTCAATCCTCTTCTGTACTGTAAAAAATCCTTTATAGGCAGAAGAGCAAGCTGCTGAGGACTGGGAGAGGAAAATGTCATTTTCTCTGGTCAGCTATGAATTTGGATTACTATTTGAGGTTTTAGCAGATGGCCTGAAGAGTAACTCAGAAGATTTATTTTCTGCATGTTTTCTGTCCTCTACTTGGCTGGTTTACATGCTGACCATCCTTCCAGACACTGGAATTAGAGGAGCAGCAAGAGTATGCTTGTTCAAGCAGTTCGTATCAATATTCAAGTCTTCAAGTGACACAGAATAAAGCACTTTGCTTGCTTGCACTGAGGAGCTTTATCCGTGACCCTGGTACGTGGAACATTCAATATCACGACATTTAATTATGGAAGCTTTCAGGTATATATGAGCAGTAATCCGTCAATATTGATATGGAATTATTTGTCTATACATGATGTACTTTTGACATGTTACCGTGGTTTAGTTGCGCATGGTTTTATATGTAAGACATAATGTTGGTCATTGAAGATTATTCTCATTTGTCATATGGTATTCAGAAGGACTGCATGATCTAACATACCATGTGAAGGATATACATAAAGGCTTGAGAGAACTAAAGAAATCATCCACCATGGCTTTCAAAATTTTTAACCTTTTTTCAGAAGAGAGAGAATCCAGTGCTGTAAGTTTCTGGTATGTCTCCACATTAGTTATCAGCAATACTAACCTCCCTAATCTTCCAAATTTTACTGGTATCAGGATATGTGGAATCATAAAGAAATTGCACTCATGGATTGCAGCACTAACGGTGAAGTTTCTTCAATTCGGTGCTTCAGAAATAAAGTTTTCTCAAGTCCAGATGGAACTATAAAGGTTTGTCATCTAATATATATGTTCAGATAAACTCGCTTCATTGGTTCAAGATGCTTGATTTTTCCTGCCTTGTGAAATTGTAAATTAATATCTTTTGTCTGTGCTAAAGAACAACAACAAACCCAGTGTATTCCCACTTTGTGGGGTCTGGGGGGGGTAAGATGTACGCAGTCCATACCTCTACCTCTGATGAAGTAGAAAGGCTGTTTCCGAAAGACCCCCGGCTCAAGTCCATACTTCTTTTGTCTGTGCTAAAGGAAAAGAAGATATCATACGTAATATATGTTAGAGTGGAATTAGTCTGCCCCTGCATATAATGAATACGTATTTATCAACATTGTTATAGAGCAATGTTTAGATAAAAAGACCCTGGTCATGTTCAGATGGTAGAACAAAAGCTTGCAAGGTTGAGTTTGATGGAAAATTTCTTTGTCCTTGAAGGTATGGAAAGTAAAAGCTAAAAGTTTACACATCATCCAAGAAATCCGAGATCATCTCAAAGCTGTGACAAGCCTGGTGGTTCTACAACCAGCAGAAAAGTTGTACAGTGGTTCACTTGATAGAACTGTGAGGGTAAGACATACATTTCTCAAGACTCATAAACACATATGGTTTATCTTGATAAACCTGTCTGTCCTGTCACTTGTAGGTGTGGTCCATCCGTGATGAAGGAATAGAATGTGAGGAGATTCATGAAATGAAGGATCATGTCAATAACCTACTGGTTGCAAATAGCTTGTCAGCAAATAGCTTGTCATGTTTCATTCCTCAGGGTGCTGGCATTAACGTCAGTTCTCCGGGGTTTTTAAGTACAAAATTTAGAATGTTCAATTCGCATTTTGTGAAAATAATAAACATTGATTGATTAACATGCAAATGCAATCGGCTAACAAGTTATAAATTTTTTTTCCTTCTCTCCTGCTGTGATTGGGACTTGTGTTTTTAGCAAAAATCTTATGAATGTTGATAATGAGTTTGTATGTGAATCGTTGGATGTTGCTAGTTTTATTGTAATTTGCATCCCAAAATCAGGTGCATTCATGGAATGGAGCAACCAAACTTTTAAATCAACAGAAGAATGCAAAATGCCCGACTCTTGTTGAAGGAAAACTGTATTGTGGATGTCTTGATAACAGCATTCAGGTGAAAGATTTTCCCTTTGATATATATATACATGAGAGAAGATACACCTAAATATTGATTCTATTATGAAATATAAAGTAGAGAAGAAAAAGAATAAAGGGAGAAGAGAGAGTAATTCTTATTTCTCTTGAGGTATGATTTACAATGAAGAAAACTTCTCTATTTATAGAGGAAATTACGCCTAGTTTCTCTCTAAAATATAAACGCTTCATATCTTGATAGATATTCACTAGATCTTGATAGATACTATCTATATTTTTGATAGACATTCACTACTACTGATATACATTAATATTATAACTCTCCCTTGAATGTCTAGCTAGTGGATAATGTGTCTCGTTAAAACCTTGCTGGAAAAAAAACATAAAATAGAAAAACTCTAGTGAAGGAAAAGGAGTACACATATCTAATAATACACATATAGGTTACCTTACTAAAAAACTTACAAGGAAAATTCATAAGGAAAAAAGAGTACAACGCGTATTAACTCCCTCTAATGAGAACATCCTTGAACCTTTGCATCTCGATCTTGTGCACCATTCTTTTGAAAGTTGCAGTTGGAAGAGACTTGGTAAATAAATCAACGGCATTATCACTTGATCAAATTTATTGCACGTTAATATCACCATTTTTTGTAGCTTACGTGTAAAGAAAAGCTTGGGCGAAATGTGCTTCGCAATATCTCCTTTTATGAATCCTCCCTTAAGTTGTGCTATGCATGCTACATTATCTTCATATGAAATTTTGAGTACTTTGTCATATTCCAAAATCACATTTTTTTTCGAATGAGATGTAGGGTATGTTGGTTTTTTTGTTGTATTTATGTATAAAACATTTGGAATAGGTTCCTGAACCTCAACTACACACTCTCGGCTTGCTTCATGAATAACTATAATCTTAGCAAGTTCAATGAGGTGGCTACGATAGACTGCTTTGTGGATCTCCAAAATATGACAGTACCCCCACATATGAACACATATCTTTTTTGAGGTTGATCTTTATGCGGGTCTGATAAATACCCAACATCAACATAACCAACAAGATCGAAACTGCAATCTTTAAAATAAAATAAGCTCATATTGATAGTCCCTTTTAGGTGCCGTAAAATGTGTTTGATCCCATTCCAATATGTCCTAGTAAGAGCAGAACTATACCTTGCTAATAAATTAACTGAAAAGGCTATATCAGGCCTTATGATATTTCCAAGATACACTAGTGCACCAATTGCACTAAGATATAGTACATCAGGACCAAGGAGTTCCTAATTCTTTTCTTGAGGTCAGAATGGATCCTTATTCTCATCAAGTGATCGAACAACTATTGGAGTACTTAATGTATGTGCTCCATCCATATAAAACCTTTTCAATACTCTTTGTGTGTAGGCAGATTGATGGATAAATATACCGTTTGTCAAATGCTCAATTTACAAATCAAGACATAATTTTGTCCTTCCAAAATCTTTCATCTCAAATTCTTTGTTTAGGCAATCAATAGCCTTGTGAAGCTCTATTGTCACGGCCCAAAGGGCCATGAGTGACACCCACACTAATCTTCCTGTGGGAGAACCATCTAAACCCAACCATTACCCAAGCACTTAGTCAATATTAAGATGATGATATCATAAAATCAACATAATACTAATAATTCAGGACTGTTCATTATTAATGCGGAAATCAAATAAAATACTTATAAAATCCCCAAGACCCGAAAGTCATCGTACAAGAACTACTAACAAATCATGTCTGAAGAAATCTCTACATAAAGTAAATAAGGAATGTTTCATTGCCCAAAAGATGGACAATAACAAATAAGATGACTCATGGCAGCCTAAAGACGGAGTGCTCACCCTTCGGATCAAGATCTGCAACTATAAAGGTGAGGTCGTGTCTGAGCCTCAGAAAAACTTTTTGCACTCAACAAAAGAAGAGTACAGGGTCGAATCAGCACAAATCACTATGTACTGGTAGGCATCATAGGCCAACTCAACTTAATAGGATGTACACAACATAATTAGAAAAACAAGTAAATAGGCATCATCGAATAAAAAATTCTCATTGAATCAACAATACAACAATAACAGGTCGACAATGCTCACAAACAAACCACATAACTATCAAGAGTATCAACCATATGGTAAACATCCACAGAATCAGCACAAGTATGTACAAACATGCTATGACACTTATTTTTGCCCAAATAGTCATGACCTAATGGGAGCAATCTATGTTCATGTACCGTACCGGCGTGGTACCCTATCCAACATAAATATAAACGTACCGATGTGGTACCCGATCCAACATAAATATAAACGTACCAGCGTGGTACCCGATCCAACATAAATATAAACAAGTATTAACAATATCAATTTACACAACCTTAGAGCATACAACACAATGTACCAAGTTTACAAATACACTTAAAGTCATAAGACAATTCTATTAAGTCAATTTTCAATAAACATTTATACACGAATCAACAACCCAAACATCAACAATTTCAAGTATGTCTGAATACCAATCCACAAGTATCCAATTTAGAAGTATACACACAATTAAGTCGAGTCTAAACTCCAATTAAACCATAACCTACCTCAACCAATAAATCCGAATGTAGTCAGTCCATAAGCGTTTTGCCCTTTCTCAAAGTTTTGGAACGTTTGAAATCTGTTTCAATATATAATCTTCGTAAAAATATGAATCTAATGACAACCATTTTACACATTCTCACTTAAAAATTTAAGACCTAAAGAAACACTCAAAACAATGGCCTACAATTGCCAAACTCAAGGCTTAAACCTTAATTTATCAACCCATCTTAACATTATCCTCAATATGAATATGGCGTCACCATCATTACGTTATTACTGTATAAAAAATAACCACTGTTGGTTTTCAATTTTAAAAACACGATGCTAATTCCAGTAATAACATCATACGATGCTAATGACCTATAGCCCAACCTTTCTCTCTATTTTTTTCATTACTCTTAGTAAAGACAAAAAATATGAATTGCTAACCTACGGTTTCTTAATTCAATAAAGACGAACAGTACTTACTGTTCCTCAATGTTGTTTCTTAAACGCTACCATACTGCTTCTTAATGAATTATTATTCGTACTACTGCCTTCTCATTCTTAATACAGACAAAAGTGTTGCCAATATTTATTAGACCATTAGGATGAAATCATAACACCCTCAATTTTCATCAATACTTTAATGTACAATGAATGCTAACCTGAAATTTGAAGCCAAAATCTCTTCCTCGAACTCCAATAATGAAAACAGTTATCATCTGCCCCTTTTCTTGTAACTTTCTAATGCTATTAATTAATACTATAAATGGTAAACCCTAACCATTTAATTTCACCTTTATATTAACCACATAAGTAACTAAATTGTTATTTTGATTTTGACCCATTAATTTATTAATTAAATAATTATTAAAAATACCCAAAACTTTCAAACACCTCAAAAATTGGCACTACTCATCATCGTGAGTCATAATGTACCAACTACGAAGAGCAATAAAATAGAGAAGATAAGAACATTACACAAACGATCGGGGGGGTCGTTACATCAGATACCAATTAAACAGCCATTTGTCCTCGAACGGGTAAACACAATACAAAAAAGGAAAACAAGACATTACCGAAATTCACAAAAAGATGTGGATACTTGCTACGCATGTCTGCTTTAGTCTCCCAAGTGGCCTCCTCAATAGGACGGTTCTTCCACTGGACCTTCACAGACGCAATCTCCTTAGTCCTCAACTTATGAACAACTCTATCAAGAATAACAACAGGTTCCTCTTCATAAGAGAGGTTTCCATCTAACAAGACCGAATCCCAATGAATTATGTAGTTACCATCACTATCAAACTTCTTTAGCATACATACATGAAGCACAGGATGAACTCCCAACAAACTCGGAGGTAATGCTAATCTATAGGCCACCGGCCCTACACGATGAAGAATCTCAAATGGTCCAATATGTCTAGGACTGAGCTTACCTCACTTACCAAAATGCATGACACCCTTCATGGGTAAAATCTTGAGCAACACTTGCTCACCCTCCAAAAGTGCATATCTCTAACTTTTCAATCCATATACTCCTTTTTCCTGATTTGAGCTGCTATAAGTTTCTCCTAAATGAATCTGACCTTCTCTAATGAGTCCCTCAACAGATTAGTACCCCAGGGTCTCACCTCAAATGTATCAAACAACCCAATGGGAGATCTTGGGTTCCTCAAAGCCTCAAACGGCGCCATATCGATACTCGAATGATAACTGTTATTATATGCAAACTTGGCCAAAGGTAGAAACTGATCCCAATGACCTCCAAAATCCATCATACATGCGCGAAGTATATCCTCTAACACCTAAATCGTTCGCTCGGACTGCCCATCGGTCTGAGGGTGAAAAGCTGTACTAAGGTCCAACCTTGTGCCCAACTGCTCATGCAACTTCTTCTAAAAGGTAGAGGTAAATTGAGTACCCCTATCCGAGATAATAAAAAGTGGGACCCCATGCAACCGAATAATCTCCTTAAGATAAATCTTGGCCAGCTTTTCTGCATTATAAGTCACTTGACCTGGAGTGAAATGTGCAGACTTTGTCAACCTATCAACAATAACCCATATAGAATCATACTTCCCCAAAGTCTTAGGAAGACCACAAGAAAATCCATAGCTATTCTCTCTCATTTCCATTCAGGAATGGACATCCTCTGAAGAGCACCACCAGGATTCTGATGCTCATACTTTATCTGCTGGCATATCTGGCATTTAGCAACAAAATCAACTATGTCACGCTTCATCCGAACCCACCAGTAATGCTGCCTTAAGTCATGATACATCTTAGTCACTCCAGGATGTATAGAATACTTCGAACAATAAGCCTCAACTAGAATAGTAGAAATCAAATCATCAACACGAGGTACACAAACTCGCCCCTTAATCCTCAACACCCCATCACTATCAAGAATGGCCTCTTTGGCCTCACCCTGCAAAACCTTATCACGAATCTTGCTCAACTTAGCATCCTCAAATTGTTTAGCCTTGATTTGATCAAGAAATGTGAACCTTGCTTCAATGCTGGCTAGATTCCTCCTTTCTCGGTCACTGCAAGTCAAAAAAACTTGTTAATCAGAGTTTGAATCTCTCTAGCCAACGGACGCCTGCTAGCATTCAAATAAGCCAAACTACCCATAATTGCCGACTTCCTACTCAATGCATCAGCGACTACATTAGTCTTCCCCGGATGGTCGAGAATAGTGATATCATAATCTTTGAGCAGCTCCATCCATCTATGCTGTCTCAAATTCAAATCGCTCTGCGTGAACACATACTGTAAACTACGGTGATCAGTGAACACTTCACATGCAAGTAATGCATCCATATCTTAAGAGCAAAAACTACAATAGCTAACTCCAAATCATGTGTGGGATAATTCTTATCATTGGGTTTCAATTGCCTCAAAGCATAAGCAATAACATTCCTTTCCTGCATTAACACAACACCTAAACCAGAACGTGAGGCATCACAATAAATAATAAAATCCTTACCCTTTACCGGCAAGGCAAGAATACGAGCGGTAGTCAACAAGGTCTTGAGCTTTTGAAAGCTCTCCTTACATTCATTAGACCAAATAAAAGGTACATCCTTCTGAGTCAACCGCGTCATATGAGTAGCAATAGAAGCAAACCCCTTCACGAACTTGCGGCAATAACTTGCTAAGCCAACAAAGCTACGAACCTTCGTCATTGAAGTAGGCCTAGCCCAATTCTTAACCTCTTCAATCCTCTGTGGGTCTACCATAACCCCTTCCTTCGAAACCACATGCCCCAAAAAGGATACAGAAGCCAACCAGAACTTATACTTAGAGAACTTTGCATAAAGTTTTTTCTCTTTTAAGAAACCCAAAACAATCCTTAAGTGATTCTCATGCTCCTCTTTACTCTTACAGTAAACCAGAATATCATAAAAAGACAATCACAAAAGAATCCAAGTAGGGTTTAAATATCCCATTCATCAAACTCATAAAAGCAGCTGGGGAATTAGTCAACCCAAAAGACATCACAAGAAACTCAAAGTGCCCATACATGGTTCAGAATACATTCTTACAAATATCATTAGGCCAAATCTTAAGCAATGATACCCAGACCTCAAATCAATCTTAGAGAATATGGATGCACCTTGCAACTGGTCAAATAAATCATCTATACGGGGTAAAGAATACTTGTTACGGATCGTGACTTTGTTCAACTGCCTGTAATATATACATATACGAAGACTACCATCTTTCTTCTTTACAAATAAGACAGGAGTACCCCATGGAGAGGCACTTAGACGGATAAAACCCTTACTCAACAAATCCTGCGTCTGAGCCTTTAACTCTCTCAACTCAGCCGGAGCCATCCTATAGGAAGGAATGGAAATAAGACGAGTACCTGGATCTAGATCAATATAAAAATCAATGTCTCGGTCTAGCGGCATACCAGGCAATCTACAGGAAAAACCTCTTGGAACTCACACACCGCAGGGACTGACTCAATAGATGGGACATCTGTGGAAGTGTCCTGAAGATCTGCTAGGAAGGCCAAACAACCTCTCCCAATTAACCTCTTTTCATGCAAAAAGGAAATAAGTTTCATTAGAGCAGAACTATAATCACCCTCCCACACAAGTCTATCTATTCTCGGCATAGCTACAGTCACTGTCTTAGCATGACAATCTAATATAGCATAATATGGGGACAACCAACTCATACCCAAAATTATATCAAAATCTACTATGTCTAGAATCACTAAATCTGCCCAAGTTTGATACCCTATAAACATAAAAGAACAAGAACGATAAACTCTATCAACAACAACAGAATCACCAACAAGAGTAGACACATGAATCAGAAAGTCAAGAAAATCCCACAACATGTCCAATCCCATAGCAAAATTAGTAGACATGAATGAAAAAGTAGAGCCGGGATCAAATAATACGGTGGCCATCTGGTCACAAACAAGAATAGCAACTGTAATAACAACGCCTGATGCCTCTGCCTCGGCCCTGCCTGGAAAGGTATAGACATGGGCCCTATCATCAGTATGAACGTCACCTCTGCTAAGATGAGAACCACCTCGATGGGGCTTACTACCACCCCTACCGCCTGATAACCCCCATGACCACCCTGTGGACGACTTCTACCATTACCACCACCTCCCCTACCTGCCGAAATGAGAGCTCTAGGAGCCTGCTGTTGGCTAGATTGGCTAAACTTCCTTGCATTAGGACAAAACCTCTTAACATGAACCACTCCGCCACACTCGTAATATATACAGTCTGAGGTAAGCCGCTGAGCTGACGAAGATGAAGCGAGGTAACGACCAGAGTACGAAAATGGCTAGCTAGCTTCTGACGGACCACCCACAAACACTGGCATCGCTGAATGACTCGGGTGGGTAGGGTATCCCTGTGAACCTTAACCCTTAGAATAAGAATCACTGAAACTGCCTCTTCTGCGGGCCTTTTTTCCTGATGCCTTAGCATAACCCTCTTGCCTTACGCTCTCCACCTTCTTGACAAAATCAACCATCTCCTGAAAAGACCTACCTGAAGATGTCATTTAAAGAGCAGAAATCTGGAGATCGGTGTTCAACCCCTTCACAAAAAGACGAATCCTCTCCTTCTCAGTCTTTAACAAGTGAGATACATACCAAGATGAATGAAATTTGGCCTCATAGGCCGCAACTGACATGTTCCCCTGCTTAATATTAGTAAACTCATCCCTTTTTCTATGTCTCAAAGTACGAGGAACGTACTTTTCTATAAAATTTGAGTAAAACTGTGTCCAAGTCAAGGGAGGCAAAGATGGATCCCTACACTCAACATAGGCCCTCCACCACATCTTAGCATGCCCCTAAAACTGAAAAGTAACCAGTTCTGCAACATACCTTTCAACCACCCCTATCTTGTGCAGACTCTTATGATAGTCAATAATAAACTCGTAGAACCCTCCGACTCAGTTCCATGAAAGACAGGGGGCTTTATCTTTATAAACTTATAGAATAACTCGTGCTCATCTCCGATCATCACCAGACCCATAACCTATCTTGGAAAAATATTTGCTCCTGCGCTTCTTCTATTCAAGGGGCTATAGCAGCAGCATGCTCCATCCCATGCTGGACTGCAGGTGTTGCGAGCATATTCCCTGATCCTGCCAAACCACCTAAAAAACTCAGAACCTATTGAATCATAGCGGGAGATATCTAAATCGGAGCTTCACCTCCCTGAGCTGGTGCAACCCTATTATGAACTGACACTCGTTCATCTTGTACTGCTATAGCTCCATCCTCTACAACCTCAGGCAAATCCTTATGTGGGGGCGGAAATACTAGCCTCCCTTTAGCTGGCCTCGTAGCCTGAGCTCTGCCCCTGGCGGACGCTGCTCTCCTTTTTTCACCACTTTCTCCTCTCGCCCCATTCTTTCGTGTTCTTACCATCTGCAAGAATAAGAGTGAAAGAAATCAAATACCAATTAAAATCGTCAAATACCAATTGAAATCAAGTAATAGCATGTACGAAAGAAGAATTTGAATTTTCTTATTGCCCTATAGCCTCTCGAATAAAAGTATAGACGTCTCTATACTATTCCACAAAACTCTACTAGACATGTTCTTGTACGAATAGATCGACGAACCTAGGCTTTGATACTAACTTTATCACGACCCAAAAGGCCATGAGTGGCACCCACACTAATCTTCCTGTGATAAAACTATCTAAACCCAACCTTTACCTAAGTACTTAGTCAATATTAAGATGATGATATCATAAAATCAACATAATACTAATAATTCTAGACTATTCGTTATTAATGCGTAAGTCAAATAAATACTTACTAAAATCCCCAAGACTCGAAAGTCATCGTACAAGAACTACTAACAAATCTTGTTTGAAGAAATCTCTACATAAAGTAAATACATAAAGTAAATAAGGAATGTTTCATTGCCCAAAAGATGGACAATAACAAATAAGATGACTCGTGGTAGCCTAAAGACGGAGTGCTCACCCTTCGGATCAAGATCTGCTATCAACTATAAAGGTGAGGTCGTGTCTGAGCCTCATAAAAACTTTTTGCACTCAACAAAAGAAGAGTACAGGGTCGTATCAGCACAAATCACTATGTATTGGTAGGCATCATAGGCCAACTCAACTTAATAGGATGTACACAACATAATTAGAAAAATAAGTAGACAGGCATCATCGAATAACAAATTCTCATTGAATCAACAATACAACAATAACAGGTCAACAATGCTCACAAACAAACCACATAACTATCAAGAGTATCAACCATATGGTAAACATCCACAGAATCAGCACAAGTATGTACACACATGCTATGACACTTATTTTTGCCCAAATAGTCATGACCTAATGGGAGCAATGTATGTTCATGTACCGTACCGGCATGGTACCCGTTTCAACATAAATATAAACGTACCGATATGGTACCCAATCCAACAAAATATATACGTACCAGCGTGGTACCCGATCCAATATAAATATAAACGTACCAGCGTGGTACCCGATCCAACATAAATATATACGTACCAGCGTGGTACCCGATCCAACATAAATATAAATGTACCGGCGTGGTACCCGATCTAACATAAATATAAACGTACCTGCGTGGTACCCGATCCAACATAAATATAAACAAGTATTATCAATATCAATTTACACAACCTCACAACATACAACACAATGTACCAAGTTTACAAGTATACTTGAAGTCATAAGACAATTTCATCAAGTCAATTTTCAATAAACATTTATACACGAATCAATAATCCAAATATCAATAATTTCAAGCATGTCCGAATACCAACCCACAAGTATCCAATTTAGGAGCATACACACAATTAAGTCGAGTCTAAACTCCAATTAAACCATAACCTACCTCAACCAATGAATCCAAATATAGTCAGTCCGTAAGCGCCTTTCCTTTTCTCAAAGTTTCAGAATGTTCAAAATCTATTTCAATATATAATCCTCATAAAAATATGAATCTAATGACAACCATTTTACACATTCTCACTTAAAAATTTAAGATCTAAAGAAACACTCAAAACAATGGCCTGCAATTGCCAAAATCAAGGCTTAAACCTTAATTTCTCTACCCATCTTAACATTATCCTCAATATGAATATGGCGTCACCATCATTACGTTGTTATTGTAAAAAAAATAACCACTGTTGGTTTTCAATTTCAAAAACACGATGCTAATTCCAGTAATAGCATCATATGATGCTAATGACCTGTAGTCTAACCTTCTCTCTATTTTTTTTTCATTACTCTTAATAAAGACAAAAAATATGAATTGCTAACCTACTGTTTCTTAATTCAATAAAGACGAACAGTACTTACTGTTCCTCAATGTTGTTTCTTAAACGTTGCCATACTGCTTCTTAATGAATTATTATTCGTACCACTGCCTTCACATTCTTAATACAGACAAAAGTGTTACCAATATTTATTAGACCATTAGGACGAAATCATAACACCCTTAATTTTCATCAATACTTTAATGTACAACGAATGCTAACCTGAAATTTGAAGCCAAAATCTCTTCCTCAAACTCCAATAATGAAAACCGCTATTATCTGCCCCCTTTTTTGTAACTTTATAATGCTATTAATTAATACTATAAATGGTAAACCCTAACCATTTAATTTCACCTTTATATTAAGCACATAAGTAACTAAATTATTATTTTGAACCATTAATTTATTAATTAAATAATTATTAAAAATACCACAAACTTTCAAAAACCTCAAAAATTGGTACTACTCATCACCGTGAGTCATAAATTATGTACCAACTAGGGAGAGCGCTAAAACAGAGAAGATGAGAACATTCACAAATGACCGGGAGGTTCGTTACATCTATTGGAGTTGCAATAAGGTTTATGTCATTGACATAGACATCAAGTACAAGAAACTCCAATGTTGTTTTCTTTATAAAAGCACATGGCCAAATTTCATCATTCGTATAACCTTTCTTAGATAAATATTCACTAAGACGGTTATACCACATGCATCCAAATGGTTTCAAACCATACAATGATTTTTGCAATCTAATGGAATACATTTCTCGAGGGTTTGAACTATATGCTTCATCTTAAATCCTTCAGAAACTTTTGTGTATATCTCATTATCTAGTGATTCGTAGAGATAGGTTACAACCACATCCATCAATTACATTTCAAGTCTCTCATGGACAGTAAAATTAATAAGATAACACAATGTTATTGCATTCATAACTGGTGAATATGCCTTTTCATAATCAACACTAGGTCATTGTGAAAATCCTTGTGCCACAAGGCGTGCCTTATAACTTTGTATTTTATTTTTCTCAATTTTTTTGCACAAAGACGCATTGATAGTCAACAAGCTTAACATGATTTGGTGTTTGAGCTATAGGATAAAAAACTTCACGTTTAAGAAGTGAATTTAATTCTAATTGAATTGCTTCTTGCCATTTCGATCAATCATTAGTTTATCGACATTTTGTGACAGATTGAGGTTCAAGATTTCATAATCTTACATGATTTTTGTTGCAACATTATATGCAAAGACATAATCCACTACAATTCCTGATCAATTCAAATTAGTTTCATCATCACTTAAATTTATGAGTAGTTCATCTTTTCTTAAGTAAGGCTTATTGATTCCTTCAAGGATATCAACATTGCTCAAATCTTGAACTTCTATATGAGAATCTTTCGCAGTGTTATCTTGACCATTTATTTTTCTTTTTCTAGGATTTTAATCCTTAGAACCCAATGGTCTACGATGCTTCAAGCGTGCTTTGGATTCATTAGCTATGACACTGGTGGATATTTCTTTAGGGACATCAATTCAAATTTGTACATTCTCTATAGGAATATGTGATTTGGTGATATTTTTCAAATCTATAAATAGGTCTGGTATTCAATTTGTAATTTTTTATAGATGAATAATCTTTTGTACTTCTTGCTCACAAATAGAAGCACATGGATTAAGATGAGACAGTGATGGATTTTTTCAAAAAAATTCTCTTTCGATGTCACTATCTTCTCCCCCCTCATTATTGAAAACTAGCTCATCAAACTGACAATCTACAAATCGAGTGAACATATTTGCCATTGAATTTCTAATTTTCTTTAGGGCCCATCCTGGTGCGATTTGGTGGTGCTATAGGCACATACACATCGCACCCAAAAAATCTCAACTGAGATATATTAGGCTCTTGATATAAAATCAATTGCAATAGAGAAAACTTATGATAATTTGTCCATCTAAGATGAATAAGTGTTGCAGCATGCAAAACGTATGATCCCAAACAAAAGTGGGCAACTTAATTTTCATTAGCAATGGTCTTGCTATCAACTACAGATGTTTAATTAATGACTCAATAAGGTCATTTTGATCATGAACATGAGCTATAGGATGTTCAAATTTTATCTCAATTGATAAGTAATAATTATTAAATGCTTGGGATGAAAACTCTGTAGCATTCTAAAGATGAATAGACTTAATTTGATTATCAGGAAACTGTGACCATAATCATATTATTTGTGCCAAAATTTTGTAAATGCCAAGTTGTGAGATGACAATAGTCACACATGAGACCATCAAGAAGAAACATCTATTAGGACCATAAATTATCTATATACCCCACTCAGTGGATGAATCGGTCCACAAATATCCCTGTGTATTCATTCCAAGAATACAAGAGACTCAATCCAGACTTTTTTTGGTGATGGTCTCACAATTAACTTTCCTTGATAACAAGAATCACATGAAAATTTACCATTTGGAAGAATCTTTAAGTTCTTTAATTGATGCCCATTTGAATTTTCTATAATTCTTCGGATCATTATAGATTCAGGATGTCCCAAACGATCATGTCAAAGTACAAATGTATTGGAATTAGTAAACTTCTGGTTTACTATAGGATGTGCCCCAATTGCACTAATCTTTGTCCAATACAAGGCAGAAGATAAAGCAGGAAACTTTTCTATAACATGTGTCTGCCCAATGACATTCTTGGTGATACCAAGATATTCAAGATTCGTCTCATCAATTGTCTTAATATGATAACCATTTTCACGAATATCTTTAAAATTCAACAAGTTTCTTCGAGATTTAGGAGAAAACATAACATTGTTTATGATGAGTTTAACTCTCTTAGACAAGATTATAATGTTTTTTTCCAAAGCCTTCAATGAACTTGGCACTACCAAAAATCGTAGTAACATTAATCTTGCCCATGTTTAGGTGGAAAAAATATTTCTCGTCTTTGACTATCGTATGCGTAGTGACAGAATCAACCAGACAAATATCTTCATAATTGGAAAACTTACTTTAAGAATTATCCATATCTTCATATAAAATAAAACACACAAAATAAATATATTAAATATTTGTGTGTCAAAAACTATAAAGTAAAACTAAATAGTAATATAATAAACTAGTAATCATTTTTATGTACTAATGAATAATTATGTTTATCTTTATGATTGAAAATAACTATAGTATATGTCTTTATGCACTTAATCTTAAACAATAGTAAGTACAAGAATAGTACTTTATTATTTATTATCACAACATGCAAAGAGTCCAAAACTAACATATTATTTCTTCTCACTTTTTTTTTTCAAAATAAAAAATAAATATTTGGCCATCACTTTGAAAAGTACTTTTACGCTATGTACGAATAGTAGTTGCAATTTAGATGTAAAGTTGTTCCTCCCCCCTTCTTACGTTAAGACAGAAAGAGTAGAATAATAATTGTGGTACAATTCACTGTACCATTCTTTTCATTTTTCATTCTAGCAAACAACAGTTTGATGATAATATTCAAAATATTATAATTAAAATTAATATTAATGAGTCTTTAATCAATACAGAATCAAATTGAATTCAATTTCACCATAAACTACGATATTTAGTTAAATTTTTAAATATTAAAAAAAACCCTAGCACTCATGCAAACAACTATTTTTATATGATCTTTTATTGGCTAACTATTGTTACTAGAAAAAATTGAAAGTTCATCATTCTTCCATAGTCACAGAACCATCACTAATCAAGTGATTAATCTTTCCTTCAGGGTGCTCAAAGAAATCTGCTACATCCAAACATGTGATGTCAACATGATTTTCAGAGAGAAAATTAGCCTAAAGGAATAGTGCAGATCTAGTAGGTCATTTCTCGTAATTTTTCATTAACAAATCATTATTTTGTTCAGCCACGAGAAGATGAGAACTTAGCTTAGTATACTTCTTGAAACACTTCTCTCGATATTGTTGTTGCAAAAGCACATTCGAGGCATGAAAGGTAGAGAGCGTCTTTTCCATCATATCATCAACATTGACAGTCTCTCCACATAGTTTCAATTGATAAGAAATTTTGAACATGGTAGAATTATACTCATGAACAGACTTATAGTATTGAAACCTCAAATGCTTACATTCATATCGTACTTTTGGGATGATGACCATCTTGAAGTGGTCAAATCTTTCTTTTAGGCTATTCCATGAAATAGTGAATCCTTAGTAGTAAGGTATTAAATTTTCAAGATTTCGTCAAGATGATGACGCAAGAAAATTATAGCCTTAGCACGATTTTGATTATATCTTATGTTTTCTTTCTTTATACTCGTAGCATCTAAGTGAATTTCAACATCCAACACCGATGAAATATAGTTCTTTTCAAAACTTTGAAGGGCAATGAACTCAAGTTTCGTAAGATTAATAGCCATACATGAAAGAAATAAAAAATAATACCTTAGTGTTTAAATTGAGATGGTAATCTCATGCTAAAACGTGTTATGAAATATAAAGTAGAGAGAAAGAAAAATAGAACGAAAAAAGAGTAATTTTTATTTCTCTTGAGGAATAATTTACAATGAAGAAAGAGGGAGCCCCTCTATTTATAGGGGAAATTGCATCTAATTTCTCTCTAAAAAATAAACACTTTATATCTTGATAGATGTTCACTAGATCTTGACAGATCTTAATAGATTTTATCTATGTTATTGATAGACAATCAATACAACTGATATACATTAATATCATAATAAATTCATATATTTTATTCATTTATAGGATATTGATTTGCCAAGTGGAACAATTAATTCTATTCAAAGCAGCTCAAGAAAATTACTAGGGAAATCAAGTCCGTTTTTATGCCCTTCAAGAAGTTGAAGGACTATTATTTTCAGTTGTACTTCCTTGGATGGAATAGCTGTGAAGGTACTCCCTCTGTTTAAAAAAGAATAACCTATTTTCTTTTTTAGTCTGTTTAAAAAAGAATGACTCCTTTCCTTTTTTGACAATACTTTAATTTTAACTTTCCACATGACATGTTTAGGACCATAAGATTAAAGGGTACTTTCGTACATTTGACACAACTTTAATTTAAGACCACAAAATTCAAAAGTCTTCTTTATTTTCTTAAACTTTGTGCCAAGTCAAAGTAGGTAATTTCTTTTGAAATGGAGGGAGTATTATATATGTAAAATCATATGATCAGACTGTTATTCACCAACTTAGGTTTAACCCCTACATTGGATGTTTCATGCTTCTTCATAAGTATGACCACCATGCATTTTCTACCAAATAGTCATTAATATTAGGGAAAAGACATTGTTTCCACCCCAAACTATACCCGAAAAGTCTAACCCACGCCTAAACTATACTAGTGACCTATTACATACCTTAACTATAAAAAGTGATACTTTTTACACCTTGTCAGGCATTACACCACTTGCATGTGGTGTGGTATTTTACATGCGCTGCCACGTCAGCGCCACATCAACACCACGTCAGCGCCATGTCAGCATCACTCAAAAAAATAATAAATTTATTATTTTCATAAATTCTTCTTTTTTCTTTTAAATTTAATTTTTTTCTTCTTCTTCTTCAATGCCTAAAACTTCTATTGTTATGAGGTCAATTTTTTTTCTTTAATGTCCAAATCCTCCTTGATATTTTAGCTTAACAATTGAAATGGGTATCAGTACATCATCACCATTGATGACAAAGCATAGTGGAAGAAGCATAATGAATTTACCAGTTAACAAAGTAGCCATGGTGATTTAGATGAATGGAAAACTTCAAGAATTACGACAAAGAGTAGCTATTATTAGTTAGTGAAGAATTCCAACAAAGAGTAGCTATTATTAGTTTGAATTTTGGATTATTATCTAGGAAGGAAGAGAATAGAGGTGAGGGCTATTATTAGTTAGTGAAGTTGTTGGGCCAAGGTCAGTGCTTGTACTACTACTTGTCGATGGTTGAATTAATTTGGGGGAAGAAGAAGAAGGAGGAGTTTCACCCATTGTTAATCGTTCGAAACTCATTAGCAACTTGGTATTGAAATTGAAATTTTCAGTTTAATTTGGGAATTTTCGAATTTGGAGAAAAAGAAGAAGAAGATGGATGCTGGGGATTTTTGAATTTGGAGAAGAAGAAGAAAAATATGGATGTTTTGAATTTGAATCTTTTTTTCAGTTTGGGAATTTTTTATTTTGGCGAAGAAGAAGAATTTTGATCTTTTTTTCAGTTTGGGAATTTTTGATTTTGGAGAAGAAGAAGGAGATGGATGTTTTGAATTTGGATTTTTTTTCAGTTTGAGATTTTTGATTTTGCAGAAGAAGAAGATGAATTGGAATTGAAATTTTTTGTTTTAACTTTTTTTCTGTGTTTTTTAAATTTTAGACGCGCCTTTTTTAGTTAAATAATTATGTTTTTTCCACGTCAGATTTAGGGTGTAAAAAATTTCACTTTTAAGTAGTTTTGGTGTGTATTAGGTTACTCCAATAATTTAAGTGTGGCTTAAACTTTTCGGTATAGTTTGGGGTGGAAACGATGCCTTTTACCTTAATATTGAATACCTTTTACGTTAAAATTGAAATATGCTCATCAACATTCTCTATTTTTCTATTTTTATTTGGTAAAAAAAATTTGGAATACAACAAATTACAATATGGTTGGATCATTGGAATCCATGTTAGAAGTTCGTGCAATGGCTGTCAGTTTAGAGCTAATCTATTTAGGGGGAAAGGAGGGATTATGGAAGCCTGGTGTAAGAAGAAACATAATAGAGTGGAGGCACTACAAACTGGTACAAATCGTAAAGTTATTTGCATGGGTCTTGATAAAATAAAGAGACTTTGGTCATTGGAACATCTGATGGCAGAATTCAGGTAACTA
This sequence comes from Capsicum annuum, assembly GCF_002878395.1. Classification (NCBI taxonomy): domain Eukaryota; kingdom Viridiplantae; phylum Streptophyta; class Magnoliopsida; order Solanales; family Solanaceae; genus Capsicum; species Capsicum annuum. Next base: position 143,611,833 of record NC_061117.1, on the reverse strand, counting down.
CTACTTTTCTTTCTCCTGAATTAGTATCTTATAGTGACCCTTTGAACTAAAATACATTATGGGTGTATTTGGTACGAGGGAAAATGTTTTCCTAGAAAATGTTTTCCTGGAAAACAAGTTGATTTTTTACTTAGTTTTTCATGTTTGGTTGGTGGATGGAAAATATTTTCTAGTATTTGGTTGGTGAATGAAAAAATATTTTTCAAAAAATACATTTTAGTGTTTAGCTAAAGCGTAAAAATACATTTTAGAATTCTTTTATAAAAAAATTAAATCTTTTTTTGGGAAGGGGATTGGTAGACGGGTGTGTGGGAGTGTCAAATAGGTAGTAAGGGTGGGGTAAGAAAAAGTTTTGATTCTTTTTGATTAATTTTTTTTAAAAAAATTGAGGGAGAGGGAAGGGGGGTTAGTAGGAGCTGGGGGTCAGGGTAGGGGAAGCGTGAAGAAAACATTAAAAAATTTTTAAGAATATTTTTTTTCTTTAGGTTGGGGGGGGGGGGGGAGGGGGGGGGGGAGGGGGATGGTAAGGGGGGAGGGTAGGGGTGTGGGGTAAGAGAAAAGTTTAAATTTTGTAATAAATACAAATATTATTTTTGGAAAGGGGTTGGTAGGGGTAGGGGTAGGGGTGGGGTGGGGGTAGGGGATGGACTAAGAAAATTTTTTGAAATACTTTTTAAAACGATAAAATTTTAGGGTGGGGGTAGAGGTAGGGGTAGTCATAGGGTGGGGGTAGGGGTAGTGTCGGGGTGATAGGGTATTGGGGCGGGGGGCGAGGTAGATGATTTTGAGAATTATATGAACATTTCAACTTTAAAGTGAGGTTGAAAGAGAGTTTTGGAAAATGTTTTCCTTACTTTTTGAAGGGAAGTCATTTTCCTTAGATTTAAGGAAAATAAGTTGGTTTGAAAAATATTTTCCAAAACATATAAGCCAACCCAACACAAGAAAATTGGAAAACATTTTCTGCGAAATGTTTTCCTTCATACCAAACACACCCTATGTTTTTTTTAGGCTTGGAGGCTGAGTTGACGTAAAATGGCGTAATCAGCTGGTTTTCGAGTTAATATGGACAACAAAAAATATATATCAACATTCTTTTCAGAAAGTAAGCAACGAAAATGTCCATCAATAATGTTAACAAAATATGTACATAGTAGAATTTTAATACATCAATTAACTATGGGGCTTGATCTCAACTTTCTAACTGGCAAGCTATCATCGCTTCTAGCCAATTAGTTAGTAACTGATACAAGAATAATCACGGATATGGACTTATGAGAGTATGTATTGAAGTCTTCCAAGCATATGTGCAGGAGAAGTGCAATTACGGGCTTAAATACACACCAAAATAGCCCACTCCAAACACTAGAGGGGCACCCCACCATTGAGGGGCCTTTTGGTCATTTTCTATTTTGTAATGTACTTTGTAAGGAACTATTTAGGGCTTTTGTAGTTAGTTTTTGTATATTATTGTAAGTCATAAGACACAAGGAACATCAAGTCCTCTCTCTAAAGAGGCTTGGCCGAAACTAGGGCAAGATCTAATGTGGAATCACTAGTGATTGAATTTTGCTTGAAAACATAGATGTTAGAGAGGTGGAATTTGTGAGAAAATATAAGAGAAAATATTATTAAATTGTTGTTACTACATTATTACATTGAGACCCTATTTATAGATACTACATTCCAATCCTTTTCTTAATAGGATAACTACGTTACAATTCTTTTCCAAGTAGGATTCTATATGCTATTACTATTCCTACTCATATTCTAAGACTCCACTCAAGCTGATGTATAGAAGACATATGTATCAAGATTGTTATGGATGTAACTAACACGAGAATGAGTGAGTGAATTGGTGAAGATATATGCATGAGAACTGATAAGGACTGCTCTGGACATTTGGGAAACCTCAATTGTAAATGAACAAACTAAAAAAGTGATCCAAAAAGTAGTAAACATCGCTAGAAAGTCTATGTCACTATAAATTTATCAAAAGATGGTATAAAATATACGAATCATCTCAAAATCAAGAGACAAGTAGATCTTGAACAAGAAAATCACCGAAAACTTAGTCGAAACATGCTTAGACACTGGATTATTAGATTTGATGGCTGAAAAGTGACTACAATCTGAGGAAAATTTTTTTATGTGTAAGGTCGGAATGATGAGGCGACCCTCCTGAAAAAGAAAAATATGGGTAGGGTCGGAATGATGGCACAATTCTACTAGAAAAGAGAAATTATATGGGCAGGGCAGAATAATGGCACGACCTAGTGAAAAAGAGAAATTATATGGGTAGAGTTGGAATGATGAAATGACCCCACATAAATTAGATTCGAGGAGTCATTAGAAAGACATATATAACTACGTAAATTAGACCAGGAGTCACCAAAAAGATGCACAGTGCTATGCAACTCAGATATGAAAAAGTAATCCGAAAAGATGTATGGTGCTACACAAATCAGATATGAGAAAATAGTCACCGAAAAGAAGCACGGTGCTAAGGAAAATAAATATGAAAAAGTAGTCATTGAACAGATGCATGGTGCTAAGAAAATATACGATAAAATAGTCACTAGAAAGATACAGAATGAGTTAATGACCCAACTTTTAGTAACATAATCTTTGGCCAGATGGGCGCGACATATATGGGTTATAGCCGCCCGCCGGCAACAAAAGCTTTTTGATTCTTTACCAAGATCGTAGAGACTCTGATACCATGTAAGAAAATATAAAAGAAAAATATTATTGAATTGTTGTCACTACATTATTACATTGAGACCCTATTTATAGACACTACATTCCAATCCTTTTTCTAATAGGATAACTACGTTACAATTCTTTTCCAAGTAGGATTCTATATGCTATTCCAATTCCTACTCATATTCTAATAGAATCCAATCTTGTGTCACGAATAGGTGAATTATTGTGTGCGGTGTTAAGGGTCCAAGAGTGGAATAAAATCTTGGATTCTTAAGATTATACCTTTGTGTAGTCTATCTATCTATCCCTTTTCTTTTATTGTAATTCTTATTAGTGTTTGTTCTAGTTCTTGTAATCTGTAACTTCTTGTTCTTGTTATAACATTGATATTGATCATCTTGTTTCTTCATATAGTTATTGATAATCATAGTTTGGACGGTTGTGTTGGTGTTAAAACATACCCTTCATCTTGTTATTGTTGTTGTCATTGTTGAATCCGAGTGTGGTCTCTAATCGGTTTAAAAATCCCTCTGATTAGTAGACTATTATGGGGGTGTGTTTTGTGTGTTCCTTGGTTTTCTTGTATCATTTGGTATTAGTGCATGGCTTGAACTTGTTTTCACAAGATCAATCTTGGGCTCGTAACTCGAAAAATAAAAAATAAAATTGTTGAAAATCAAAAATTTCAAAAAAATAACAATCTATCCATTGTTGTTGTATTGGTCGAAATTGTGTTCTTATGGTGTTCTTGGCCTAGATTTGTTCTTGAGTCTAGGTCTAGGAATCTTTTACTTGTATTGTGTGTTTGTATTGTTAGTTCTCTTGTTCACTAACAGTTTGAGTCTAGATCTAAACTTGAGCTTGAACTTGTTGAAAATTGTTGTTGTCAACATTGTTGTGGACATTTGGTGTTGTTCTTGTTGTTGTGGATTTGGTTGGACTTTGGTTAATATGGTTTTTATTCTTGAAAGGTTGTTGTATCATTATTGTTGTTCATTACAACCTTCCTCTCTTGATAAAACTGAAACACAACAAAAGGGGGACTTGGCCGTTTGTTGGTGATTTGTTGTGGCAGGTTGTTCTTGAATGTGTGGATGTTGTTGTAGTTCTTGAAGATTTTTATTTTGTTCTTGTTGTTGTTCATCCATTTTCATATCTTGATCCAAATAAAGGCGCCTAATAGATCTAAAAAAGTGAATTTAAAGTTACAAGAATTGTTGGTGAGAGGACTTGATCACATCAATCTTTGACTTGACAACAACTTTTTTCAACCACTTTTCCATATTTCAAGGACCTTGTTTTGTGAGAATAGTACTAGTCAAGTCAAGACTTATGTTTGAAAATTGAAAAGTGTTCCTCCAAGACTTTTAGTCTTCCTTTCATTAATCAAAGTTTACCATTTCAAATTGTAAAATGATCAAGACTCCAATGGGTGAATAAAACGGTGCCAAAATAGCGACCAATAGTCAACTGCCACATCATCACTTTTTACTATTCATGCAACATATTTTAAGCTCAAATTTTGATCTTTTAGTTTCATTTTGTGTCTTTAGTTTCGTTGTTGATTCCACTACTAATTTACAAGATAGTGACCATTTACTATATTATAAATTAGTTTTGAAACTGTTCTTCGTGTTAACTTTTCTTTGTGTGTTTTAATTCTTTTGAATTATTGTAATACGCCCTTGTGCATTTTTCTTACTCTTTGGAGTCTTTGTAAACGTTGAATTTGCCTCTCAACAACTCTCGGAGTACTAGCAAGCTTGCAATACTTGTGAGATTGAGTGTGAGGGATCCGAGAGACAAGAAATAAAAAGAGAGAGTGAGGATATTTTTGTACAACTAATGTGTTTTTCTGTTTTGTAGGTAACTTCTTGGCTATACTGGAAACCATTTTGTCCCACCTTGAAGCTATTTCCCGAGAAGTGGCTAAATCGGGTCTTGAAAAATTAGGCTCGGATATGTCTACTATACTTGAGAGGTTTGATCGAGTGGAGAGTCAAAGGAACTCTCGTGCTTCTACTCCCGAAATTTTACCTCAAATGATCAATCCTCCAAGACCACCACCACATTACACAGACATAAGCCAAGCCACCAAATGTCCTCAACCCTGAGACCTAAATTGGTCACTTTCCCCTCAATTCGATCAAGTCCAACAAAAAGAACTTGGAAGCGAATTTCCTCCCATCCAAACTCCACAACCGAAGCTCCACATTATTAAATCAATCCTCTCAATCGAAACTCTACTTCACCAAAACTGATATATCCATGTAGAAGAGTATAGTAGTAAGGAACATGAAAGACATGGAGCATACAATGATGTTTATATGATGGAAAAGAAGTTGAGGGAAAGACATAGGGATCCACAAGGAACTCGCCACCAAAAAAAGAGGTGGGATGTGTTTTGGATGAGATTGAAGACAAGGATCAAGATGAAGAGGAAGCTAAGGTTCAAAATAAAGATGTTGGTCGAGACTTGTGTTATTGATTTCTCGGGTTCCTCATTCTTTTTGTAGACTGTTTTGTGCCGTCTAATGTTTTTATGGACTATTTTGTTCCATCTCATGTATTACAGGTTGTTTTGAGTGGTTTTTCTGAAATGGCCAATTACACGAGGTGAAGCCATGGATTTGTGGGAAAATTCTTCTCACGATGGAGAGGATGATACAAGAATAATCACTGATATGGACTTATGAGAGTGTGTATTGAAGTCGTCCAAGTGTGTGTGCAAAAGAAGTGTAATTACGGGCTTAAATACACACCAAAATAGCCCACTCCAAACACTAGAGGGGCACCTCACCATTGAGGGGCCTTTTGGTCATTTTAACCTCTATCTTGTACTGTACTATATAAGGAACCATTTAGGATTTTTGGTCATTAGTTTTTGGATATTATTGTAAGTCATAAGACACAAGGAACATCATGTCCTTTCTCTAACGAGGCTTGGTTGAAACTAAGGCTAGATCTAGTGTGGAATCACTAGGGATTGTATTTTGCTTGAAAACGTAGATGATAGAGAGGTGGAATCCAATCTTGTGTCACATAAGGGATAGGTGACTCATTTTGTGTGGTTTTAAGGTTCCAAAAGTGGAATAAGCTCTTGGGTTCTTACGATTATTCCTTTGTGTAGTCTATCTATCTATCTATCCCTTTTCTTTTATTGTAATTCTTGTTAGTGTTTGTTCTAGTTCTTGTAATCCATAACTTGTTGTTCTTGTAATAACATTGTTGTTGCTCATCTTTTTTCTTCACATGATTGTTGATAATCATAGTTTGGATGACTATTTTGGTGTTAAAACACACCCTTTATCTCGTTATTGTTGTTGTCATTGTTGAATCCAAGCGTGATCTCCAATCGGTCCAAGAATCCCTTTGATTAGTGGACTATTTTGGAGTGTGTTTCGTGTGTTCCTTGGTTTTCTTGTATTAGTAACATTGATCTTTGTAGTTATTTAAGATAGATGAAGTTGGTTGGGATAAATACAGTTGACATTCGACTGATGTGTTGGAATATAAAATCTCAATTGTAATAGTTCATACACATTGATTGTCATAATAAGATCTTGATCTCTTTCTAATAACTCACTCGGCTAAATACTCTATTTCCCCCTGTTTCAGCCATTATCTTCATCAAGCTATATCCCTAGAAACAACTTCTCTGTTTCCCTCTGTTTTATCCATTATCTTCACCAAGATATAGCCCCTAGAAACAATTTCTACTTTAATTTCTATTCTGGTATAATTCCTAGAAACAACTTCCACTTTGATTTTTATTATGGCAGCATAAGTGTCGATCCTTGGCAAGGCTATGACTAGAAGTAAGAATCAAGAAAGGCCAATCGATGATATGGAGAATGAGTATTTGTAGATTCAGGAGCAATTACAGAAATTGATGTAAGGTCTAACTAGTAGTAATGATTGCAATACTTAGACAGATAGGGAATTGCTTGAAATTGTCTTGGTTGAGTTGTTAATTCAATAAGTATAGCTAATTAATTCAAATAGTAGTTAGAATTTCGATAATTAGTTGGAAGGCTTTTGGGTGATTGGAAGCAACGATTGAGATTAGAAGTAATTAAATAAAGTGCAAGGACCCAGATTATGCCATGTCAGCACACTTCACCTCAACTCAAGTCAGGTTAAAAGAAACTGCCAGGAGAGAGAAAAGGCATTGATCAAATTGGTATTTTCCTTATGCTCTTTTCTCTCTTTCCTCTAAAAGAAAATCATTCATTGCTTGCTTACTTCTCTCCTTCTTCTTCTAATTCTCTTCTATAAATTATAGGTTGGAGCTCTATCCATTGTGATTCACAATTTCAATTTATTTTTTTCTTTTAGTTACCTGTAATTTCAGTTAGATTCCATTAAGTTTGAATATTGAAAATAGCCCCAAAAAACCTTGTCCTGAGATTATTGAATTTTATTGAGTTTGATTAAATTTCATTGAGTTTTTGTTACACAATCGAGGTCAGCTCCTGACAATTAGTATTGAAGACATGATTTGTGTGACCTATGGTTGTAGATATGGCTGAAGGGACTTGTTCTAAGGATGTGGAGGATCGGGTAGCTCGACATAAAGAAATTTTGACTAAGATAGTGAACAGCAATAAGAGCTTCGTTACAGTCAAACAGGGATACAAGGAACATTGGAACTCATTTTGGATCACTTGACGGACTTAGAACAAGCACCAAATCGAAGAAATGTAGATTAATGACTTGGAGATGGATTGCTTCCTACTCCTGGGTAGGAAAACAAAAACAACAGGAGAAACATGGTTCCCATACCAACTCCTAAATAGGAACTACCTAGCTTTGATGGACAGAAGCCTAAGGTATGGATTCAAAACTATGAGAGGTATTTAGTTTGTATCGAACTATTGACCAACAAAAAGTAGAAGCAATATCTCTTTATTTAAATAGAGTTGCAAAAATTTAGTATAACTTGCTAGTAATAGTAGGAGTGATAGGCTGGGCTAAATTTAAGGAGGAACTATACAACAAGTTTAGTATAGAACAACTGGAAGATGTAGTAGAAGAGTTCAATAAACTCTCGTAAACTAGATCTATAGACGAGTTGCAGGTAGAGTTTGAAGAATTGAAAGCCCAAATGTTGATGAGGAATCCTAATTTGAGCGAGTCTCATTTTTATCTAGCTTTGTAGGAGCATTGAAAGAAAAGATTAAGTATGGGATAAAATATTTAAATCACGACTTTTAAGCTTGTAGTAGAACAATCTAGGCTTCAAGAGAAAGCTATTGAAGCATTGCAAAGGTGTACTATGATACCTAAAACTATACTCAATCTACCTAGTAAAACTAGTGCATTCAGACTAACTCTTGAAGTGAATGAGTATAGGAAGGTAAATCACCTGTGTTTTAGGTATGGAGTTAAATTTTCACCAGGTCACATATGTAAGAAAAAGTAGCTCAATTGTCTAATGGGAGAGGTTGTACCTGCGATGGAGGTAAATGAAAAGTCTTATGAATTTATACTTGAAGGGGAAATTGATCAGGAAGTCCAAAAGCTGTGTTTTTAAGTACGTTAACTGGGGGAAACAGAGGTGTCAATTCCATACTAGTGAAAGGATTTATAAAGAACAGAAACTTGGTAGTTCTTGTGAATTCTAGGAGTAACCATAGTTTTATTGATGAGCATATTGTGAAGGAAACTAGTAACCATTCTAGTTATTGTTCTATAGTTAGAGTCACTATGGCAGATGGCAACTATGTAATGTGTACATCCAACTGCAAGGGGTTAACTTGGAAGTGCAGGGAAAAACATTTCAAGAGGACTTGCTCATGATTCCTCTAGGAGGTTGTGATATTTAAACTACCCGACCCGGGTCCTTGTTGTAATGGGCATCTCAAGTCCAACCAGGACCGGAGACCACCCCCAATTCCCAACGCAACCAACCTTACGCATATCCTGAGTCGAATGAATTTTAAACATATAAAAAATAGCATTATTATGTAACCTAAGACTCTGGGGTAGGTCTATGAACGTGACCGACCAATTGGTAGCCATAACCAAACTAAAATCATAAGCCAAAACCGAAACCATAACCAAATTAAGTTCTATAACATAACATAAAAGGATGGAACAGTGAGCAAATTAGTCCAATGGTATCAACCCCAATACTAAGGCTGACACCAATACCGATCCCGCCTATACCAACCCATAGTGGTTCCATAAATGCCTTTAACAAAAAGGAAACCAATATCTAATTGGGACATGCCACCAACCATGTCCAAAACCAGTATCCATAAAATATCAAATGTGTGTAAAAATAGCCATGAACATGAAATGGAGCCTTCTGGAATATAAAATCTCATCACTTCAATCCAATAGATGATCTCGAAATCTAATCACTAAGAAGGGGGAGTAGAATAGCCGATTCCTGTATCGCGTGGTGATACAACCGCCCGAGGACGGGTTAGCAAATGAACGCTAGCAAGTACTTAGGATAAGGATAAAATAATGTCATCCAGTAAAACCAAGAAAACCAACCATAGGCATACAAACCATATATATATATAGAACCATGCTGGGAAAGGCAACCGAATTTAACGTGCTTTTAAAACCATTAGCTGGGTATGTGTAGCTTAACTATACTAGAACCACCCACAGGCTATATGGGTCCAATGTAACCCCCTGAACGGGCCTCGATACATGTAGTCGTATGAACCGGAGATACCATATGAGCAGGGGATTCCCAAGTACCCTTCACTCTCTATGATACATATGGATAGTGTACTTACAAGATTCATTCCTATGTACATCATAGTATCATACATGGTCACTATGATCAACCCCTCATGTTGGCAAAGATGAGCTTCCAGTGTTCGTCCATTGGACTCATACCTTCATGGTTAGCTATCATACCCCATCATTATTTCCTAATTAAACCCATTTCCAACCAACCAAACCATTATTCCATTATTTTTATTATCGAAGGCTATAAGAAATGGTATTGTCATACTAGCTATAACTTTCTAGAAATGTCCTTAGCCAACCTTTTTATATAAAGGGATTCCTATGTACCCATAGATTACATGATCAAGTTAACTTGGGCAAGTCCCGTGAACCCCATAAGGGTTCCATTATTAGGTTTGCTTAGAGGAATCCCATTTACCCCACAAGTTGTTCATTAACATGTTTACCTAGGGGATTCCACAATTGTATCACACAAGAAAGTTTAATTAACCATAACCATGACTACCAAACCTTACCATTTAATTATTCCAAGCTATTTAAACCATTTAGGGTTTCATCACTAAACCATACCATGCAATAGTTCCATTAAAAGTCCAATAATATAGTAAAAGCATTATCATATGCATTTTATCAAACATGTTGGGGGCATAGTGCTTTCAAAACCAATTCCAATCAATTAACCATTCCCATGCAATCAATCATCCAAACCACCATTAAAGTATGTAAAAATATAATGAAAATTTAGGAAAACCATAACCAAGCATTTGATACCAAAGGTCCAACACATATTTGAAAACACCAAAATCATACAATAATAATGCCTTGAAAACATTGTATAAATCATCCCTTTAGTTGGAACAAACAATGGGGGGAGAAGTATCTTGCCTTAGATGATGAAGATGATGGAGAGAAATCACCCATTCAAGCCCCAAATTGATCACCCTAGTGAAACCCTAGCCTTCTTTTACCCAAAAGCCTTAGAGAGGATTAGAGAGTTTTTTCTAAGTGTTAATGAATAGAATAATAGGGCAAATAACCTCAAAAGTGGTTTAGAAGTCGTGGGGCCTTAATAGGTTAAGTGGGGAAATGTCCAGATTGCACCCATTTAAACTACATAAAAATTCTGTCATAGGGTACGACTATACCATACTGGTCATACCTTTCAATACGAATGGTACCCACCACTCATACCCTAGGCCTCCTGTTTGGACCCAACACTGTCCAACATATGATTTACCCAAACCAAGTCGTACCCAAGAGTACAATTTGTACCCTTGACCAGTACCCTTGGCAGAATAGAATCACAAGAGGTTTGAACACTATCTACTATACGACTCTATGGTACAACTCGTACCCTAGCTTACGGCTCATGGTGAGCCACTCATACTCAAATACAAGTTATTTTACTAAGTCTTAGATCAAGTAAAGGAAAAACCCAAACCAAACGACTCGTATCCAACTATACGACTCGTATCAACCCAAGTCGTACCCATTCCAAAAACCAATCCAACCCACCAACCAACACTGGCTAGCATACGACCAAGGCATACCACTCGTAGCCCATTATACACTGGTACTAACCAGTCGTATGATGTCTAGATCCTAGAAATCTAGAAAATTTTCTAAGGGTCCCAAACCCAGGGTGTTTCAATCTCCCCCACTAGGATCATTCATTCCTGAATGACAAAAAAGGTAGTTAAAACATAAGCACGATTCATTTGCATTATCAAATATCAATCCAACCTTTAACCAAGTTAGAAAATAAGAATGCAAGGATCTATTCTAACCCTTAACTAAGTTAGAAAATAAAGACGTGATTAAGAACACATACCTTCCCCACAAATATTCGAGATAGAAAACAAATGCAGATATTTGGAATTTATATCTGCTTCTACTTCCCATGTAGCCTCTTTCACCTTGTTGTTTCACCATAGAACCTTAATTGACAGACCTTGGTCCATAATCGATGAACCTGCTGGTCTAAGATCTCAATCGGGACCTCTTTAGAAGACAAAGAATCCAAGACTCCTAATCCTTCCAAAGGAACCACCGAAGAAGGATCACCAATATACTTTCTTAACATAGAGACATAAAATATCGGATGAATGGAGCTCAACATAGAAGGCAACTCCAATTCACACATCACATTACCAACCCTCCGCAAAACCATATAAGGACCAGTATATTAGGGACTGAGCTTCCCCTTTTTACCGAACTGCATCACTCCTTTCATGGGAGATACCATTAGGAATACCTTATCCCCATCCTCAAACTCCAGGTCTCTATGCCTTATATCTGCATAGGATTTTTGGCGACTTTAGGCAGCCTTAAGCCTATCCAGAATCACCTTCTCTTTTTCAAAGCCTGATAAACCAATACGGACCAAACATATCCACCTCACCAAGCTTGAACCACCCAATAGGAGATTGTCACGACCCGAACTGGGGACCAGGCCGCAACGGACATCCTGAATCATGAAGGTTCGAGAGCTCTTCTCTATCTGGCAATCATGCACAACATTTATATAATATAATGAATTACGAAAAATTATCATATGAAGACATGGTCAATCTCATAAGTAAACTGAACAATTCAGAAAGAAGTTCTTAGCATTCAAAACATATGACACCAGTCTACGAAATCTCTAACAATACAAGAATCAATATAAGTCTAAAAACTGGGACCCCGAGACTGTGCCTCAGATCCTTGAATATAGGGGGTCAATACAGATGTACTGATACATAGAGCAATCCAAAATAACATAATTTTATATAACATAAGTAAGAACAATTTATGAAAGACTTTACATACGATATATGAGAACACATGGGCGAACTTAAAATTCTACAATCCCAAGGGCTATATGGAATCCGCCCTTGACTCAGCGGCCAATCCCCTAACACAAATTGCTGCAAATGTTGGAGTATCTGCTTATCTACTACATCACAGGGCCATCGCCAGTGTACAATTTCCCTTTTCGATAACATAATAACCCGTATCGGCAAAACACAATTTTGGGCAATGAGTTTTTAGGGCTCATGCCTTCTTTGGGTAGCCAACTAACTCTCTTTAATCCCATTTTTAAGTCTTTCTAAACACGCATCATTCTAAATTTGAAAATCTAAAAATTTAAAGTAAAATCTGCATTCTGTTCTGTCCTGTATTATCATAGCATTATCTCTTTTGGTATTGTCATACCAAGACTTGGAAGTCATATCTCTAATCCATAAATATCATCTTACAATCTTTTCATTCAAAACATAATGTATGGAATACCAAATCATTCAAACAGTATAAGAGAATTTGTATATCGAAATCCACGAAAACTTATGCAAAGATTCTCTCTTTCAATTCTTAAACATATGGTGGTCCATTACTTTATAGAAATGTAACTCTTTATATCATCACTTTTCGTTTATATTAACAAGAAAACACCCTCTCTTCAGTTTCACAACCAAACTCAAGTCATTCAATAATAAATCAAAATGTTGATGCCATGCTTCAAAATATGAAATTCATCAATTTATAACAAGTGAGATCAAGAGATGTCATAACAAGAGAGGGAATATAAATATTCATGCTCTCTATTCATCTTTCAAACTCAAAGTGCATGCACACTTATATATGAGTACAAATTAGATTTTGGGGGAGGGCCTCAAGACCAAAACATTATCATCGAAAGGGTTCACAATGCATATTTGTTAATGAAATTTCAAAACCCTTCGTAAACATATGATTTCATAGCTTTAAACCATACTAAAAAAAATTCCAATATGCCCTTGTAGTTTAGGAAAATCCCACGTACCTTATGTTGTTTAACTTGAAGATTGGAACCTTAATCTTGACCCTTTTCTTGAAATCTTGAACTTAGAGAAAACCCTAATTTTTTTTTTGAGAGTGTGGAGAGAGAATTTGAGATGTTAAAAACTAATAGAAGATGGATTATAATGTGTTTTGGATGATTTAAATTGTGTAGGAGAAATTTGGGGTTAGAAAAATACCAAAATAACTCTAGGGAAACCAAAAAATCGTTGAATTTCTTTAGTTGATGACTAAGGTTGATGGCCTGTCACTTAGGTGATGGCTCATCACCTAAATCGTCACTTTCAGGCTGGAATTTTCCACTACTATCCAAGGATGATGACTAGATCTGATGGCTCATCACTTAGTTGACGGCTCGTCAGCTTTAGTCGACACCTAAGTGATGGTTTATCAGCGTAATCGTCACTTAGTTGACGGACATACACTTTAAAGTAAAATGGGCATAACTTTCTACTCTAATATCGGATTAAGGTGAAACTAGTTGCGTTGGAAAGAGGGCTCAAATATCTTTATTTTGGAATATTGCAGGCTACGCAACTCATTATGTACCAGGAGTAATGGTTGTTGAAAGTTGACTCAAGCTGAAGCATTCACTAAAACTTAATTGATAGAAGCGTTCTCAACTCGTCTTTGAGTTAGGAGATATTTGTGACTTAAATTAATGTTCAAAAGTATTTGCACACTATAAATTATATTATCAAAAATATATTAACAAGGAATCATTGGGTTTCAGTCTATACGTGTAGGAACGATGGTTTAAAAAGTAGCCCAAAAAATGCGGGGTGTTACATTATCTCCCCTTTGGAACCATTCACCCTCGAAAGATGGGTAGAATTTTGTTGAAGCTATATAAGCATGGAATAAAGGACGTAACCGCACATTAGGAATTCTAATTTCCACAAAGAAACATACATAGGAATTCAAAAAGATCTTTATAGCATCACCAGGTAAATTGTGTAAGCACAAATCATAAGATAACGAGACTTGACAAAGACATGGTCTTGGCATGTGTTCTATAGTACATGATTATAACATTTTAAGGCATGAATTTTCCTAAGAATCCTTGGCCTGATTGAGATTGGTACAATACATGAGACGAGATTCTGGTGGGACATAAGAATTGATTAGAAACATTCTCTACCTCAAATGATACATCTAATAGCCTTTATTTTTTTTGCGACGCTTCTCCATTATGATTTCATCTATGACTATCTCATTTAAACATCTAAATCTTATAATTCTCCCACTATATGCATAGCCACTAGAGCTTGAGTCTAACTACATCAAACTTCCATGTTGAAGCCTAACCCGGAGTAAAAAGATTCTAGCTTAAGCTATGGGACCCTATACTCTACATCCCTTTTAGAATATTACTTCACCTTATCACTATCATCAAACACACTTGAGTTTTGAATCAAAGAGTACCAACCACATAACACATTGGTTTGAGTTTTCATCAATCATAACATTCAAGCCTATTGTTACTACACCCACTTTATGGATCTCCCCACTAAGACCAAAAAATGCAATCACTCACAAAGATTTTCTCCATATATCTCCTCCTTAACTATTATATGTAATGAAAGTTCATCTCCTTCTTTCCCCTTTCACCTATGATCTTAGTTCAAGAAATCACATCAAAATTTTCACCTCCAAGAACATCTACCCCCTTACCTAAAACATTACTACGCTTCTGCAACCGCCATTCTACTAACATACGAAGGGTCATTGCGGGACCATAGCATAAATATCATAAAAGAGAGTGACACTATTCAATTATAACATGTACTTATTGCACTACTCAAGGTGGGACATGAGTTGAATATACGATACAATCACAAAGTGTTTCATCTATTATGTGTCTGGATCATAAGTAGAGAGTCTTTCTGGCATAAAATCAACATAACACGAGTTCTTAGGACAAACCACAGTGAGAAACATGAGCACTTACATCATGAGCTGTATAACATAAGTTGGGAATTCATAAAGTCAATGATTAAGACAAGGATTGATACTTGAAGCTATTACTTCTAATTTTCAAAGCTGAGATAGTCATGAGTTTGCATGCACCTTATCACCTTGGGCTAGACCTGGCATAAAATGGAACGGTAACACATAGGAAGCATAGTTTCTTAGAACCAAGAATTATGTGAGTCATGGACTTTTTATGGATCACGAACAATATAACATAGAGCTTGGATACTTGGAATATTAGAGCACTGAGGGACATTATTTCTTCTAGTTTGGAGGTCGGGATATGAACATACATCCATAGAGAACTCAAACGGTAGGCATAGGAATGACTTGAATACATGATGCAGGACATTAGCAGAATGACCTCTTACATTGAAGTAGGAGGAGTTTGCTTGAATAGGAATAGATTTATCATGATTCTTACTTGAAACTTGACACCACAAGAAAATTCAGGAACTACTTTAATCCGTCATCTCCCCCTTAGATCAAAGTCACAATCCTAAACTTAAGGACATGTCTTCTCAACATAATGGGGTATCACCATACACATAAATGCTAAACTTTCCATTTTTAACTATACTATAAAGGCATTGCTTTCCAAGAATGCTACTCTTAATTTTCGCTATCCTCTATCATCATCAACCTACAACTCGCAGTCTCACGAGCATACACCTCCTCCCTCCTTATGACATAAAAATCAACTCTCCACTACTTAACATTATAACATTATGTTGTTAATCACATAACTTACATCATGAAATATATATATATATTTTTGACTATACCAAAGGCACATACTGCCTACTTGTATTTCCTCAGTTAAACTAGAAAGAATACCATACAACAACTCCCCAGACTTTCCCATACAACAAATTCAAGAACGTGAACTAGGTAAACATAACACTTATACATGTAAAACCTTATCTAACAACATGCTACCTGGGGGTTCAACTTATTCTTATATACTCGCGCTCCTATCCGCTTAATGATTAAACCACAATTCATCAATTCAACACTAGCCTTCATGCACACATATACCTCACAATTACCACTTAACCTTTTCATAAATTATCAACCTAGGGTCTTTCACAAATCACACCAAGCCTAATAATTCTTTCCCACAAAACATATATCATTAATCTTAAGCTACTATCCTTTTCACCATAACCCACATCTAAAGTTCAAGCCTATTGTCTAACACCAATGATGTAATGCCGACGAAACATGTTGCATATTATACAAGTCCATCAAATAGAAATATCAACCTAAGTCTCTTACTACACTTAACTATGACCCATAAGTTCATCCTCTCCATGACATTACTACAACACCTCTAAATTTACTACATACCTTTTCACACATAGTACTAGTTTACAATAACTGGAGAAAAGTCAACCTAAGGGGCAAAGTCACATAATAGGGATAGTCAATCTTAATCTTATATTATAAACCTATCACAACCCGAACCAGGGCCTAGCTGTGACGAGCATTTCAAACTATTGAGGCTCAAAACACCCCTATCTATCTGGTAATCATGCACCTAATTCATATGATCAAAGAAATGTGGAAAAACACAATAATTCGGAAACATGGTCATAAATATGAAAAGAGACAATAACGGGGAGATAAGGTTCCCTTAATATCAATTATCCTCTGAACAACTGTCTACGAAAATCTCTAACAAATGACTGAAACAATGTCTATCTGAAAACTGGGAAAAGGCCCCCAGTAGATCCAAAAACTAAATATAAGATAAAAGGACTGTAGGACATAAGACCTTCCGAAACATAGAAGGCTCACTACTTGTCTCTACAGCCCTGTTTGAAAGTTCTACTGATTCTCCTGACCCCTAGACTGGGCCTCTGAACCTGAGAGGTTGGAGAGGGGAGGGGGTCAGTACAAAAGTACTGGCACGCAGAGATATCAAAACAAAACATAATATTTTTACAAAGTATAGTTAAGAGCCATTATAAAGCAATTTCGTATCAAATCATTTGAAAGCACATGGGTGTAATGCAATAGTTTTTCTGAACAATAATAAAATGCAACTGAGCTAGGTGGAATACCCTACATAATTTACATCAACTGTCAAACCTTGGCTGCCGCCGAGATTAGAGTATAAGTGAGGGAGAGACACTCAAGACCACATAGCATAGTGTCTCGACCAAATGGTAGTGCCCAAGATCACTTGGCTTAGGCTCCTACCTTTAGTCCTAATTTGGGAATGACATGTAGTCAAGAACACAGGTTGTTTAGCCTTGTACCAATATTCCGTATTGGCAAACACGTTATTCCAGTGATGAGCCCTTGTGTCTCAAACTCCTTCTTTGGGCATCCACCTTTCTCATGTACAATCAATGCATTCAGATTTCATTTAATTTAATCACGTATCGTATTCTGTAGGGTATCGTCATACCCGACTTGCTAGTCATCAGTAGCACATCCACATATGCATAATCATGTAAAAACCAAGGTTTTTCATCATTTACAAGTGGTGAACAATATTTACTTCAAATTCATGCTCTCTTTTGTTGATCACAATATAATATGGAGTATCGAAACATTATCATGGGAATTTGAAAATGATTTATCATTCATATTTATCAACGTCCATGGAAAATCTCAAATCACATATGCATGGTTTCAACCATTGAAGTATATAGGAAAACAATTCCCATGACATAAAGAAAATGACTTAGAAATCATATTGAAAACAAGATATTAGCATTTAATTGAAAACCCCCATTTAAAAGCATGCATGTTCATAAAGACTACACCCATGAGATTTTTGGATAACCACACGTACCTCTATTTCCGAAGATACTGGATGTTTCTTGAAGCTTGCAGATTGGTGATTCCAAATATGTAATTATCTTCGAAAACCTACGGTCGAATCTTGAACTATTTGGGTTTTTATTTTGAAACCCTAAGGAGAGTTCTTGAGCAATTTTTGGGAAAGTATGTGTATTATGGTTTTTGAGGGATTAAATTCCGTGTTGGTGGTATATATAGAGGTGGAGGATGACCAAAATACCCCTAAGGAACAATTAAGGTCAAATCTGTCCCTCAATTGACAGTTTGATAGGTTGGAGTAAATCGATTATAACTTTTTACACATATACTTAAATTGGATGAAACCAACTGCATTTGAAAGAGGACTCAAAAAGGTTTCGTCTGATATGTTATAGCTCACACATTTCATTGTATACAGGGAGTTATGATTGTTTGAAATTAACCCTGAAATGCTGAAAACTGGGCAATAGGCTATGCGTTTTGCTACTGTTTTGAAATCCAAACGCAGCCTTATGCATTTCGAAAAATTCCAAAACTTATCCGAAATATACTATGAGCTTGCCCGATCATAACGAAACTTTAAAATCTAACAACGGATGTTGGGAAGGTTGAAAAGTTGTATCCCGAAGATTTCCAGCTAAAATGACTCTAAGTCCTCATTACACTTAGAAAAATTTTCAAGTTTTTAAGTCTAAGGGCACTCTATTAAAGGCTAATCCATGCACGACTTTTACGAGGTGTTACATTTTCTCCCCCTTGGGATCATTCATCCTTGAATGATGGGTAGGGACTTGTTGAAGCCTTAAATATATGGAATAACGCAGACACGACATGTCTTCTAATCAAAAAATAAACTGATCTGAAACATGACCATATGACTAGAACTACTGATATTATGAATTCTTATATCGGACACACATATCTGATGCATGGAATACACGACTGAAGCTATTCATAAGCTGAATTCTCATAATGAACATGCATATCTAATGCATGGATCTGTGACTGAGTTGTTCTCATGAACGCAGAACTAAATACACTGATAAGCTAAACTTTTTCTATTGAACATGCATTTCTTATGCACGCATATCTGACTGGACTAATGTATGAATGTATGACTGATTACCCAATGATAACTGGTGCGAGGCTTGTAATAAGAATCTATGCATGCAACTAAATGAGGTATCTCTCCCTTGGGATCCTATGTCCCTCTATGAATGCTCAATTCACTAAGATATTTGGGGAACCGAGGCGATGCATAGGGTACCTACGAATTGAATTATAACTGAACCACTGGAATCTGAATCTAATGCATGATGCATGAACTGATCTATACTCACAATTACTAGTATACTCTATCTTGGAATAGTAACATAGCTGATATTTCGGGTAGCATGAATAAATGAAAAGATGAGAAAACAAGCCATGCGAATCTGCTTGTTAAACTGACTTACTGACTATACAAACTGAATTATGCTGGACCTTCATATTCTCTTCAACACTCTCTCTAAGGAAGTTCTAGAAGTAATAGGGAGCCACGAATCTTGGGTATGGATTACACAAGACACCCACTAAGGAATCATCACAATGACACCACTCTGTAGTCTGGAATATAGACATATAACTCCTAAATTAGGATAGAATTACCAGACCTTTGGCAATACAACTTCTTACTTTCAAGCTTAGCACACTTCTTGAGTATCCCTTAACTATATTATTCCCTATAAATATCATATTCATTCAATTCAGCTTAAAATTCTCATATGAGCATTGATAATTTTTTTTTTCTACTAATGTCTAAAATAGCTTAATCCTTACACCGCGATCAAGCCTAACTCTAAATCACAAAAATACAACATGCTATACCACGCTATTATCCTAAACCATATGATGCCACCTTCTATACCTCTTTTAAAAATCACATCCTAAGCATAACATACCTTACCACTTCAATGACTACTCTGAACTCTTAATATGAAGTCGCTAATGTATATGGCGACCTTCCACTACAATCCCAAAACGTCATTCAAGCCTAATTTATAACCACATGTTAACTTCAAGGCAAACACCCATAAATACATACTTCACATAGTTTCTAAACTATTATCAATATAACTTCCACGCGCTATCCTAAAAATATACACATAAAAACTTTTCCACTAACCATCACATGTATCAAAGACTTGGCCCCAAATCTTACTTCATACTTATGGCCGTATCTAAACAAGCATACTATGATCTTCCATAAATAAGAACATTTACATATCACCACTATCATTGCATAGGGCGGGTCACAAAAAGCTTAAAACTTAAGACCCTGAAACATGAAAAGATTTTTATACCGGACTGAGCACACTATAAAGAGTGAGTACATGTGTCATGAGTGGCATGACCTCAACTAGAGTTCATAACATAAGGAATGTGATTCTGACTACTTGAATAAACTAGAACTCATTATCTCGGAACTGGAACAGTACGTGACTCTCTATCATATACAGGAATCATGAACTACTATCACAGAACTGGACCGTAAGGCATGAGTAAGCATCCGAATAACAAAAAAAATAGTGAGGAAGGAATGGGTTGAGATTCACCCTCACTTTCTGATGTTCTAAATCATACTACATCACTACTAGAATTTGAGAGCCTTACTTGGTCATTCATTCTATTATCTCACCCTTAGCTTCAAGTCATCATCTAGAGTTTGGGAGATCCCATACTAGATTCTAACTGAACTACACTTAGTGTACTCTAGGGTTTGAAAAAAAAATTGACAATACATGCATATCATAGACTTAACCCGAATGACTACCTTCTGGGATACACTCTATCTTTCCATAGCCACCAATAGTCATAGTATAATGCTTGCACACTTATTTCTATTGGTTCAACCTTCAAAACTCAAACTTAGATTCTAACACTTAACATGGCTATTTAGATCACCATATACCATCTAACTAGTCTTTCTCCACTTAACAATTCAATGGTACCACTAGCCACACAAATTATGTAATAGTCTTAGAAAAATATACCGCAACCTCATATCACCTTGGCATACTTCTACACCATACCTACAATATTATATTTCATTATGAATCAATTTAAACTCAAGCCATTTCATACACTGTTCAAGCCTATTAGATCACTTTCATATAACTAACATCATTGATTAAGAAATCATCACATCCACCTTTATGAACTTCAACTGTTCAAACTTAATGTCTAGTGATAAACATGATTTTACAACCCAACCTTACGCATGATTTTCACTTGGAAACCATGAAATAAACATCAAGAAACACTAGCACACTAGAACTTCATAACAACAATAATCGACCTTGACCTTATGGTCTTTCTTATCCTAACTCATTAGCACGTACTATTTCAACACATCAAGCCTACTAATATTTATTCCCACAAACATACATCATTAATCTCATGCCATTATTCTTACATCCACATTCTACATTAGATTCAATCCAATAGTCTAGCATCAATCATCTACCACCAATGACGAAGGAAACATAATATACTAATCCATCAAATTGGAACATTCTATCTCAAATACTTCAAAATCTGCTACATACCTTCTCATAAGTAGTACTAGTTTACAACTACCAACAAAAGAAGGTCAAAGGGTAAGGTCACATAATAGACATGATCAACCTTAATCTTATATTATAACCCTGTACAATCTTTTCTATTTATACGGATTTCTCACCTCATACTTACTCACTCAATCATACATTTAGACTGCCTTTAAATTCCTCAAACAACCATGAGTCTATAATCATAACTTACCGCTAATATAGCCATTTTCACATTCAAGAAACCAATAAATCACCCTGACTAACAACTCCTTCTCTACCTTATACTAAAATAACTCACAAGGATAAATTACCTCTTTACCAAATCAATCTCATGCAAACAGATTCAGTCATACATATATTAAACCAATGAAAGAACAATAAGTTGGACAACAAGTTGCTAGTGAATCGAAACAGGCCTCACACGGCTTCACTAGACTTTGGTTTTGTATTTTGAACAAGAAAATGAGATGGATGACAAGGCAACTATGCTAGTGAATTGAATGAACCCCACACGGCTTCACTAGACTTTAAATATTTTTTTTCAAAAACATCATGATAACAAGATTACATATTACAAGGGATAGAAAATTGACACATAATATTTAATGGTCTAAGAATATACATATTATTCTGTATAAATAAGAATCTGAGTAAAACACTTCCTCCATGGACTACCATACCATCCACACACGTTGCTAGCTACCACATTGGTTTATCACTATAAAGGGGTAAATTATCCTCAAACATCGGTTATTCAACTGAAATATTCATTTACACAAAATCACCCTCAGTCTGACTTTTAACTTAGTGACTTTACATCGCCAACTTCTTGGTCCAATATCACTACCAGAAGGTCATGACAACAACACTTTAACTTATGCTACTATTCGGGTAGAAATATAGTTCCAACATTCTACTATACATTGTTCACATCTGTAACAAGATTTTAAGAGGGACAAGATATACTTAATACCTTAAGTTGGAATGTATGATTCCATCAGGATCAATATTTACATCAGAATCAACATATATTGATGCACTAACAGACTCCTATAGAGTCTTTGCATAATTTTTAAAATCTTATAGGACTCAATCGAAAAGGACTATATCATGTAAATTCTAAACTTTTTGCACTTGAATCAGCCCAATAATGGGACATGTCTGAGAACATCAGAGTAAGGAAAAAATTTAGGATAATTTTACTTTCATATGGGTGACACCATAGGATGAATTAGAGCATGAAAGAGGAACATTCTGACTCTATTGCATGAACTAGAACATGAAGAAAGAGACATTCCTAAATGCCTAGTAGCCTCCTGCTTATAAGTGTGGCGTGCTATACACCCATAAATAAGACTCTACTTGACGTGATTTTGCAGACACTTTGGGACCATGAACTATGCTTTGATACCAATTTTGTCACGACCGAACTAGGCCCTGGCCGTGATGAGCATTTCGAACCATTGAGGCCCAAAACACCCCTATCTGTCTGGTAATCATGCATCTAATTCATATGATCAAAGAAATATGAAAAAACACAATAATTTGGAAACATGGTCATAAATAAGAAAAGAGACAATAACGGGGAGATAAGGTTCCCTCAATATCAATTATCCTCTGAACAACTGTCTGCGAACAACTGTCTGCGAAAATCTCTAACAAATGACTGAAACAATGTCTATCTGAAAACTGGGACAAGGTTCCCAGTAGACCCAAAAACTGAATATAAGATAAAAGGACTGTAGGACATAAGACCTTCCGAAACATAAAAGGCTCACCACTTGTCTCTGTAGCTCTGTCATAAAGTTCTACTGATTCTCTTGACCCCTAGACTGGGCCTCTGAACCTGAGAGGTTGGAGAGGGGAGGGGGTCAGCACAAAAGTACTGGCACGCAGAGATATCAAAACAAAACATAATATTTTTACAAAGTATAGTTGAGAGCCATTATAAAGCAATTTCGTATCAAATCATTTGAAAGCACATGGGTGTAATGCAATAATTTTTTTCAATAATAATGAAATACAACTGAGCTAGGTGGAATACCCTACATAAGTTACACCAACTGTCAAACCTCGGTTGCCACCGAGATTAGAGTATAAGTGAGGGAGAGACACTCAAGAACACACAGCATGGTGTCTCGACCAAATGGTAGTGCCCAAGATCACTTGGCTTAGGCTCCTACCTATAGTCCTAATTTGGGAATGACATGCAGTCAAGAACACAGGTTGTTTAGCCTGGTACCAATATTCCGTATCGGCAAACACGTTATTCCAGCGATGAGCCCTTGTGTCTCAAACTCCTTCTTTGGGCATCCACCTTTCTCATGTACAATCAATGCATTCAGATTTCATTTAATTTAATCACGTATCGTATTCTGTAGGGTATCGTCATACCCGACTTGCTAGTCATCAATAGCACATCCACATATGCATAATCATGTAAAAACCAAGGTTTTTCATCATTTACAAGTGGTGAACAATATTTACTTCAAATTCATGCTCTCTTTTGTTGATCACAATATAATATGGAGTATCGAAACATTATCATGGGAATTTGAAAATAATTTATCATTCATATTTATCAACTTCCATGGAAAATCTCAAATCACATATGCATGGTTTCAACCATTGAAGTATATAGGAAAACAATTCCCATGACATAAAGAAAATGACTTAGAAATCATATTGAAAGCAAGATATTAGCATTTGATTGAAAACCCCCATTTAAAAGCATACATGTTCATAAAGACTACACCCATGAGATTTTTAGATAACCCCACGTACCTCTATTTCTAAAGATACTAGATGTTTCTTGAAGCTTGCGGATTGGTGATTCCAAATATGTAATTAACTTCGAAAACCTACGGTCGAATCTTGAACTATTTGGGTTTTTATTTTGAAACCCTAAGGAGAGTTCTTGAGCAATTTTTGGGAAAGTATGTGTATTATGTTGTTTGAGGGATTAAATCCCGTGTTGGTGTTATATATAGGGGTGGAGGAAGACCAAAATACCCCTAAGGAATAATTAAGGTCAAATCTGTCCCTCAATTGACAGTTTGTTAGGCTGGAGTAAATCGATTATAACTTTTTAATAATATACTCAAATCTGATGAAACCAACTGCATTTGAAAGAGGACTCATAGAGATTTCGTTTGATATATTATAGCTCACACAGTTCATTATATACAGGGAGTTATGATCATTTGAAATTGACCTTGAAATGTCGAAAACTGGGCAATAGGCTATCCGTTTTGCTACTGTTTTGAAATCCAAACGCAGCCTTAAGCATTCCAAAAAATTCCAAAACTTATCCAAACTGCACTATGAGCTTTACCGACCATAACTCAACTTTAAAATCTAAAAACAACTATTGGGAAGGTTGAAAAGTTGTATCCCAAAGATTGCCAGCTAAAATGACTCTAAGTCCTCATTACACTTAGAAAATTTTTCAAGTTTTTAAGTCTAAGGGCACTCTATTAAAGGCTAATCCATGCACGACTTTACAGGGTGTTACAAACCCATTACAATATTATCAATATATTCCACTCCCTCACATCATATTTACTTATACATCACCACTACATTCAAAATTTCATTTACACCAATGAACTTTTACCCATAACTTATTGACTAATCTACTGCTTTCCATTCACAGCCTATGAACGATTTCTACAACCACAATAACTATCCATTCTAAGATCCTTCCCTATTTTGAATAAATAATAATCATATCTTGTCACTTTCTTCAGAGACTACCATACAATCTACAAATATTGCTACCACATTAGTCAATCTCTGTAAAATGGCAAACCATCCCTCAGTCAATAGTTATACAACTAAAACTGTTTGTTTACACAAAAGTCACCCTCGCTCTGACTTCTAAACTGTGACTTCATATCAGCAACTTCTTGGCCCATCTCACTACCAATAAGTCATGACACTTTAACACATACTACTACTCAGGTGGAAATACTGTTCCAACATTCTGCTACATATCATTATCCTTATGCATGACATCTGCAACAAGAATTTTAAAAGGGGACTGAATACACTTCCTACCTCAGGCTGAAAAGAATGATTTCATCAGGATAAAGGTATACACTTGAATCAATACACCTTAAAGCACTAATGGACTCTTCTCAAGTGCTTGAACTATCTTATAACTTTATGGATAACTCAATCAGAGAGAACCACCTCACTGAGGGAGCTGGACTCGTAGGCTTGTATCGCCTCGACAATGAGGCATGGCCCATGAAATTAGAACAAGGAAGGAATTTGGATAAATTTCTTATGGATGATGCTATAGCACAAAGTAGAGTATGAAAGAATAAGAAACAACTCCTAAATGTCTGGTATCCTCCTGATTATAAGTGTGGTGCACAACACACTCATAAACAAGACTCTACTAGACACGACTTCATAGACACCCTGAGACCATGAATCGTGCTTTGATACCAAGTTTGTCACAACCCAAACTGAGGCCCAGGCCAGACGGGCATCCCAAACCGTGAAGGCCTGAGAGCCCTTCTCTATCTGGAAATTATGCACAATATTCATACAATATAATGAATTGCGGAAAATTATTATACAAAATCATGGTCAATCTCATAATTAAACTGAACAATTCTTAAAGAAGTTCTTAGCATCAAAACACATTACACCAATCTGTGAAATATCTAACAATACAAGAATCAATATACATCTAAGAAATGGGACAAGACCCCCAGTCGGACCATGAAACAAAACAAAATAGTAATGTCCAACAACCAAGACCTTTCAAAATTAGGGAGGCTTACCAATGGCAAACTTCGGATAACTAATCGACAGCTTAGCGGGACCCGACACTATGCCTCATATCCTGGAATATAGGGGGTTAATACAGATGTACTAGTATGCAGAGCAATCCAAAATAATATATTTTTATATAACATAAGTGAGAAATTAATGAAACACTTTACATACGATATATGAAAACACATGGGAGAACTTAAAAGACTTTGAGACAATTCTTTAAAATCGAGACTCACTCTTTGCTTTAATTTTGAGCTAGGTGGTACACCCTGCAATTCTACAATCCCATGGGATATATGGAATCCTCCATTGACTCGGCGGCTAAGCCCCAACCCAAGTTTGGCACAAGGGTTGGAGTATCTGCTCATCTACTATGCCACGGTTGTCGCTAGTGTAATTTCCCTTTTGGGTAACATAATAACCCGTATCGGCAAATTACGATTTTAGGCAATGAGTTTTCTAGGCTCATGACTTCTCCGGGTAACCATATACCTCTCTTTAAGCCTATTTTTAAATATTTCTAAACATGTATCATTCTAAATTTCAAAATCTAAAAATCTAAAGTAAAATCTGCATTCTGTTATGTTCTATATTATCATGGCATTATCTCTTTTGGTATTGTCATATCAAGACTTGCAAGTCATATCTCTAAGCCATAAAATATCATCTTACAATCTCTTTATATAGAACATAATGTTTGGACCACTAAATTATTCAAATAGTATAAGAGAATTTGCATATCGAAATCCATGAAAACTTATGCAAAGATTCTCTCTTTCAATTCTTAAACATGTGATGGTCCATTACTTTGTAGAAAAACATGCAACTCTTTAAATCATCAGTTTTCATTTATATTAACAAGAAAACACTCTCTCTTCAGTTTCAAACCAAACTCAAGTCATTCAAGAATAAGTCAATATAATGATGCCATGCTTCAAAATAGGAAATCAATTCATAACAAGTGAGATCAAGAGATGTCAAAATAAGAGAGGGCGCATAAATATTCATGCTCTTTATTCATCTTTCAAACTCAAAAATTCATACATACTTATATACGAGTACAAATTAGATTTTTGGGAAAGGACTCAACACCAAAATATTATTATCAAAATGGTTCACAATGCATATTTGTTAATGAAATTTCAAAACCCTTCGTAAATATATGATTTCATAACTTTAAACCTTACTCAAAACAATTTCAATGTGCCCTTATAGTTTAGAAAAATCCCACGTACCTTATGTTGTTTAACTTGAAGATTCGAACCCTAATCTTGACCTTTTTCTTGAAATCTTAAACTTAGAGAAAATCCTAATTTTCTCTTATTTTTGAGAATGGGGAGGATTTGAGATGTTAAAAATTGATAGGAGATGTATTATAACGTGTTTTGGATGATTTAAATCATATACGAGAAATTTGGGGTGAGGAAAGTACCAAAATGCCCCTAGGAAACCAACAAAATCATTGAATTTCTTCAGTTGATGACAAAGGTTGATGGCCCGTCACTTAGGTGATGGCTCGTTACCTAAATCATCACTTTAAGGATGGAATTTCCCCTTACTATCTTAGGCTGAGGAATAGAGTTGACAGCTCAAGAGCTTTAGTCATCACCTAAGTGATGGCTTATCAGTGTAGTTGTCACTTAGTTGACAGACAGATACTTCAAAGTAAAATGAGCATAACTTTCTACTCCGATATCGGATTAAGGTGAAAACAGTTGCGTTGGAAAGAGGAATCAAAGATTCTTTTGGTATATGGTAGGCTACGTAACTCATTATGTACTGGGAGCAATGGTCATTGAAAGTTGACCTAAGCTGAAGCATTCACTAAAACTTAATCGATAAAAGCGTTCTCAACTTATCTTTGAGTTAGGAGATTTTTGTGTCCTCAATTAATGTTCAAAGGTATTCCCACACTATTGATTTTATCATCACACATATATTAACAAGGAATCATTGGGTTCTGATCTATACGCGTTGGAACGACTGTTTGAAAATGAGCTCGAAAAATGCAGGGTGTTACAGAGATCTATACCTCCTACCATATAATGCCTAAAAAATGGGCTATTCCAATATTAGAATGGTAACTATTATTGTAAGCAAACTCTACTAGAGGTAGATGTTCAATCCAATTGCCACCATAATCAATCACATATGCCCTAAGCATATCCTTCAATGTTTGAATAGTCCCCTCTGCTTGCCTATCCATCTGCGGATGAAAAACAGTACTCAGACTAATTTAGTACCTAACCCCTTCTGAATAAACCACTAAAAGTGAGATGAATATTGAGTATCACAGTCAGAGATAATTGAAACTGGTACCCCATGCAACTTTACAATCTCCTAAAGGTACAACCTCGCATAGTCCTCATCCTAGAAGTTAGTCTGCACTGGAAAGAAGTGAGCAAACTTTGTCATCCTATCCATGATAACCCAAATCAAATCAAATTGGTTCTGATATAGAGGAAGACCAGTAACAAAATTCATATTGATTAATTCCCATTTCCTGATACAACCACCAGGCCTCATGTGCTCAACTTTGGCTTATCGGCACACCATGCACTTAGCCACAAAATCAACCACATCCCTTTTCATACCATTCCTCTAATATATTTTTTTGAGATCATGATACATTTTTGTTGAACCAGGATGAACAACATAGCGAGATTCATGCGCCTCAGCCAAAACCTTTTGTCTCAAATTATCAACATTAGGAACACATAACTGCCCTTGGTACCTTAAGGTACCATCACCACTGATCTCAAACACCATCACCCTTTGCCAACCTACATCACTCTAGATTTTATTCAAGATAGGATCTAGCATTTGCTTCTCCTTGATATCTGCACAAAGAGATGTCCAAACCACTTCCTGTACCATCACACCACCATCATTGGAGTCCAATAGATAAACTCTAAGATTAGCCAGGCGGTGAATGTCCTTCACCGATTCTGGCGGTGAATGTCCCTCACCAATTCTCGCTTCTCCTTATCCATATAAGTTAAACTCCCTATGAACAACCTGCTAAGAGTATCATCAACCACGTTAGCCTTACTTGGGTGGTAGTAAACACTCATATCATAGTCCTTCAATGCTCCAACTATCTTTCTGTATGAGATTTAACTCCTTCTAAGTGAACACATATTGTAGACTCTTATGATCAAAAAAAATGTCCACGTGCACTCCATATAAAAATGCCACCAAATTTTGAAGCAAAAGCCACCTCTAAAATCTCCAAATCATGAGTAGGATTAATTCCTCTCATGCACCTTTTAAATACCTAGAAGCATAGGCAATCACCTACCCATGCTGCATCAAAACTAAACCAAGTCCCACCTGAGACACATCATAGTAAACCACAAATCCCTTATTACCTTCAGGCAATGTCAAAACTGGAGTTGAAGTTAGATTATCATTCAATTTCTTAAAACTCCCCTAAAAAACATTCGACCATGAAAACTTTACCTTCTTCTAGGTCAACTTAGTCAATGGGGAAGTTATCGTCGAGAACCCTTGTATGAACCACCTATAATACCTAGCAGAACCAAAAAAGCTCCAAATGTCAGTTAGAGTTGTTGGTCTAGGCCACCTTTTAACCATAACCACCTTTTATGGATCCACCATGGTCCCCTCACTAAAAATAATATGACCAAAAAATGTCACAGGGTTTAGCCAAAACTTACACTTGGAAAACTTGGCATACAATTGCTGTTTCTTTAAGGTCTACAACACCACACAGAGGTGATTAGCATGATCCATCTCACTCTTAGAATACACCAAGATATCATTAATGAACAAAATGCCAAAAAGATCTAGAAACTACCTAAAAACTCTATTCATCAAATTCATAAATGCTACCGGGGCATTAGATAAACCCAATGACATAACTAGGGACTCAAAGTTCCCATACCGAGTAGAAAAAGTCATCTTAGGGATATTCTCCTCCCTAATCTTAAGATGATAATACCTAGACCAAAGATCTATCTTAAAAAAGAACTTGGCACCCTGCAACTGATCAAATAAGTCATCTATCTTTGGAAGAGGATACTTATTCTTCATCTTCACCTTATTCAATTGCCTACAGTCAATGCATATCCGAAGGAAACCATCCATCTTGCACACGAATAACAATGGTGCACTCCATGGGGACACACTAAGATGGATGAAACCCTTATCCAAATGATCCTTAAGTTGCTCTTTGAGTTCCCTCAACTCAGCCAGAGCTATTCTATAAGAAGGAATAGATATTGGACGAGTGTCCGAATCGAAATCAATACCAAACTCAATCTACCTATCTAGAGAAATACCAGGAAGATCATCCGAGAAGAGCACAACAAAATCATTCACCACCGAAACTAAATATAAAGAAGGACTTTCCTAGTTAGAATCCTTAACCCAGACCAGATGATAGAAACACCCTTTAGATATTAAATTCTGAGCTCTAAGATAAGAAATAAACCCACCTAGGAGTTAGGGAACCACCCTCTCACTCAATAACTAGTTCACCAGGGAACCTAAAGGCAACCTTATGGGTATGAAAATCTAAGGATGCATAATAAGAGTGTAACCAATCTATCCCTAGAATAATATAAAAATCCACCATATCGAGTTCAAACAAATCTACCAAAGTTTGCCTACCACCAGCAGATACCAAACCCCCTATAGACTCTTTTAGTAATAACTAAGTCACGTACCAAGGTAGAAACAAAACAAAAGATTTGATATAACCTCGGATTAAAACAAAAATACACATCCAAAAATAGGGTCACATAAGAGAGAGTGGACCCCAAATAAAGCAAACAATACGCATCATAAGAAAAGAGTTGTAACATACCAGTCACGGCATCAAGTGATGTATTAGATTCCTGTCGAGTAGCAAGAGCATATAACCTATTCTGACCTGTGCTGGTATCAAAAGTTTAAATAGATGTAGAAGCAGTACCCTTGGTGTAGGATAAGAAGATGAAGCAACCAGTGACTTACTCTGTAACACCCCAAAAATAGGTCCCGAGACATCACACGGTACTTAGGATCATAAGTGACCCTAAGCTAACCCTTCTACTCGCATAACTTATAAGAAACTGAATAAAATAACTAAATCTATACAAAATAAGTGGAATATAACACTTTTCTAAAATCTGTTCAATACAAAACTGAATTCACATAATTACAACTCCTCTTTTACAAAGAAAACTAAAATTGAATACATTAACTCTACTGTCTGTCTATGAAGCCTCTACTAATACTGACTATAGACAGCTAAGAAGCTACTCCAAATATCGATAATCAATACGTATGGATGAGAAATTAAAGAATATAAATAAATGTAACTGAAGTCCCCGAAGTAGGAGGACTCATTATCTCATAGGCTGGAATCTGCAATTGTCTGAGTCTTAATGTGCATACTGGAACTTGTACCTATAGTATGAGACAATGTAGCACATAGATATATATGTGGATCAATACTTTAAGGATGTCCTAAGTATATGCGGGTGAATTCACAAGTAACATATCTCATAGTCATCATTTATAAAACAATGCATTGCTAAATATAAGTAACTCACATAATCTGGAATATCTAAAATACTGTAATAAGTAGCAATAAGAAGTAAAACATGCTTTGCAAATCTCGTGATCCACAGTAATTAATTCTAAAATCTTTATTCTCTTCTTGTTCTCGTAATCTTTTAAACTAAATGAAATCTGAAATTTCTTTCTGCATAAGAAATACTTTATCTTAATTCATATAGGCTAAGTAAAAAAGGAGCTCATGTTTTTGGCTGAAAACTAAAGCTGTAACTCTGTAACTGAAAATCTCAAGTAATTTAATATCTGAACAAGTTTTGTGAGCCTTTACACTTAGTTTTCTAAAATCATTAGGGAAAATAATTACCTTAATAAATATACTGAAAAGCTGATATTTACTTTTACTAGCAGAAAAAAATACTTTCTTCATGGGAAAATTATACTTTAGGAAACTACTCTGAAAATCTTACTATTAGGGAGGTTCTCTTAACCGACATACACCATGCGAGCTACATAGAGTCCAACATTTTGTCCTTCTAAGGGAGAAATATCACATTGGGGAGAGGAGACATACTCTTTATAGGGAGTATAACCTCAACTCAGTGATCACTATCTCAGCCGTAGTTCTGGGGTATGAAACTATAGTAACTTACCCAACTCGTTCTAAATACAACTCCCTTTAGTTAGTTACGCTCATCTCATAGAAAATTCACTTTTAAAATAGTCTCATAGTTCATAAAGATCCCAACTATAAAATTTGTAATCTCATTTAGTAAAGTGGATTTCAAAGCTACTATGACCGTCAAGGTCAAAGCTTTCTCAATAATCTTAAAATACTTAAATCATGGGTGCTTATAGGACAAAAGTTCTCAAAATCACAATCTCAAATTATACTTAATGACCCATATGTCAATCTCAAGTTAAAACATCTCAAAATTCATACTTGATATCATAAATATTCATAAATCATCTCAAAATCTTGAAAATTTCAGCAATATGCATTATAACATCAACATACTCATATAATTCAATTTCTAAAACATAGGAAATATCTTAATCTCAAGAAATAATAACATAGGGTATAAACCCATACTTTAATTTCATAAGAAAACATGTAAAACCATACATCTTTGTAATTAAAACAACTTTTGGGCACAAGGACGAAAGAAGTTTCCTTGTTCAAACTCTACATACGTTATTTGGGTTGATTCAATGGAACAAGTTGACTTTTGAAGCCTTGAGAAAGTTTTTGGAGGCTTTTATTAAAGGTTCTTGAATGGTGACGCTTTGATTCTTGAGTACTCTTAAAGAAGTTCTTGAATATTGTTCTTGGGAGATAGTCTTGAGAGAAACCCTAATTTTGATGTTATTTATGAATATGAAGTTATGTGATTTAATTTGATCTAATTAGAGGTTAAAAAGGGTGGATAAAGACCCAAAAATCCCTTTAAAACGTCGTTTCAGCGCTGTTTCGAACAAAGTTGA